>NC_069145.1:35294726-35573855 GCF_943734635.1 Anopheles cruzii
TAGCCTTGTTCTGCCCAACACCAATACCATTAAGGATGTATTTTTGAACCTAATCTTAGCGGAGTGCTTCAGCAAGTTCTTAGTGAGCTACGGCACACGGAACTCTGCTATATGCGCGCTGCCATGATCCTTCACTACCGGAAGATATGTACTCGATCAAGCGGGGAACCACGCATGCTGTCATTGAACTGGCTCCAATCGGTTAAATCCAATATAGGATGTAGTATAAAGCATGAAATCTCTTACAGTTGAGCGGAGGTCCAGCTGTTAGAAGGAAGTGAGTCACCGATCATTCGATGAGAGGTCAAGAACACACTTCGAGCACGTTCCATCAGGAGCCGACATGTTCCTGGCGAAAGGAAAGCTGTCGAACCACCATCACTTATCCCAAGTGATCTTTGATGATCGGTGCCAAACCGGTTCATCATCCGCCATCAAGAGCAAAAAAGGCGGAGGATCTTTTTTTGGTTCCGAGGTTTCGTGTGGCAGTCTGCTTTCTATACCATGTTGCCTGGTCTTAAATTAATTACGCAGGGATCAGAGTTAAGACCGAATTACAGTGAGTTTGCGACAGATGATCAATTTGTTTCTCACGTATAAATGACCAATTGCAATAATTCCTATGTTTCTGCTAAGTTTCGTTTATGGGCAAACCTTCATAGTAATAGTGAAATGTGTTACATTCAGTTCCTGGATTTGCCTGGTCACATTCATCTGGATTTACTAGCGGGATTCTCCACACGGAAGGGTTGTCTCTTTGTTCAAGTGTCTGGTTCATTTGGCGTGTAGCGTCTATCGGACTGTGAAAACAAGCAAACTAAACCACAGTTTCTTTAAAACAGGGGCTCCACGATTGATGACTTTACAGCGGTGGTATCTTGAAGGTTCGTTCCTTCGGTTTCTGTAGCGGAAGGATAGCCTATGTCTGACGAACAGTTTCAGCAGACAGCAGACGACTTCAAAGTGGTCCTTTTTTGTTTTGCCATCGCTTTCTCACAACCCGGTGATGTGCTCCATCATCCGCATCCACCAGACATGAGCAAAGGCAAAATTAAGGCACTTGGATGTCTTACTGTAGCCACCGTTGCCACCGTTGGGACGAACAAAGAAAATCGTTGCGCATTTGACCATATTGTAGAAGTGCAGTGTGGACGGATGCATAAATTTTCATTGCACCGCACGTTGCTCATCATCTAACCAGGCGTCGATGAACCTTGCTCTGGCATCCACGCCTTCTTCCTGCCAGTCGGCAAACTCGTTTCGGTCGCCATCAACCGCACTTAAGTCACTGGCAAGTAGACCGCTAACACACTATAGTTTTACTGCAAACTCTACTCTATCAAACAAATCTCAAAACAAAAATAGATTGATTCAGAATCTCAGCTAGCTTCGATCGGCGATGAATACGTAATCTCAATATCATGTGGTGCATATTTACTAAAAATATTCACTGCAACACAACTGTGCGATTTACCAACGGTTCGACTCTAAACGTTCTCTAATTATAAACCACAAGACACTAGTTCCCCACCGTCCGTCCGGTGGAGTACAGTTTTCTTTCCATTCCATCGTGTTTTTGCTGAATGAGTTTTCCCTTCCTTGATCCCGTTCGATTGCATCGCTTCCGGAGGCCACCGCAACTATCACCAGCAAACCACCACCAGTTCCTCTAGTGCCGGCTGCAGCTAGCGGCAGCAGCATTTAGCAAAAGGTCATCGAAAATTGCTACTTAGCAACGCAATTTACTGGCGCGCGTGCTGCAGACAAGGATACTTCCTGTATGTTAACCAAGTTGCACCGGCGGTGTGGTTGGCATGGCAAAGAAATACCGCATTACCAGAAGCGAACGAAAGATCCGAGTAAACATACTTTCTTCTTTGCAGCAGATCGCAGGCGAACTGATCTGGAGAACGGCTTGCTGAGGGTGATTTCAGATACAATCTGGTTCCATCGCGCGGTGCATTTGACTGTTGCCTAAATTGCCACTGCCGATTCAATCAAATTCGAAGAATGAACGAATGTGGTCCAATGTCACGCTGAAACATACAAACATACATACGAAAACAAGCATAGTCAACAACCGAACCCCACGAAAGACACGCGTGCCTTCCATTAACAGCTGATTGCGATGGATTGTCAGGGTGGGGTTGGGGGGTCGGGTCGTTTGTCCCCGTGCGCGGATTCGGCTCGAAAACGTGTTTGTGGTGTGTCGCGCGCTGCTCGCGACTATCAGCGAGCGCTCCTTGAACCTGCCTCATGACCGCGTCGCTCGGGCGGAGTAAGTGGATGTTGTGTGTTTATCTTTAATGCCGTCACCGTCTACGCCATCTCGGTATTGTCGGTGTGTTTGTGTGTGTCTTCCGGTGAGATTGGCGAGCGAGATCGGATCACGGATCGAGTCCGGTTCTTGGCACGACCCAAAAATGGATCCGAAACCTTGCCCCCCGAGTCGTTGTCATCGTCGTCATCGCCCGGTTACGACGCAAAATCTGCTAGACCAGATGTATATGTGCCCCAGGGCACCCCCCACCCGGATTGTGACTGTCGAAGGGAACGTGTCTCGGAAGAGGATGTTTTTATGTGCTGTCAGTTTGCCATGTTTTTTGCAATTTTTTTTAGGAAATTTATCGATGAAATGTATTTGATTGGGATTGATTAATGCTATTAAAAAAGGATGCTATTAAACTATCAAGAATTGCTCAGAAAAGTATCAAAATAATAACCAATAATCGTTGAAAAATTGAAACATCGTCTAATAAAAATCGTCTTTCGTTTTGATGGTATCGTATTTTCGCAAGCGAAGTAACCGGCTTAATGCGCCGATTAATTGGACCGCCAGCAATCTAATTGGATCGCAGTTAGCAGCGACACGTTTCCAGGTGGCGAGTGCCATTATCCATTATTGCGGTCCATGAACGCACGACTTTTTTATGGCTTTGGTGTTTCCGAAACACTAATAATACCTAGTTTTTAAGCAGCAATACCTCAATAAAGTTACAAGTTTTATAACCTGTGTACCCACACACACACACACGCGACTAAGCGGCAGAAGACGAACCATCTAACGAACAGAACGAAGACAAATTTCGAATTGGCACCACCCAAAAAGGAAGTGGCTCTGGGTGCCAAATGATGGTGGCAAATTTATCCACATCGCGACCGTCCGTTGAAATTATGCAAACGCGCGGTGTAATTGTTGATTAATATTCAACGAGTATAGCGAGCTGCTGCTTCATTGTTGTGTGTCATCTGTTCGACAACAACGGACGGGCTCGTCGTCGTCGGTAAATAAACCCCGAAGCACATAGTAGCTTGTGACAGAGCTTTCGTGCGACCCTTTCCCGATTGCTTCTAGCTTAGTTGATAGGATTTTTTTTCTGCTGTTGTTAGCTTGCTGGAAGATGAACTTTGAGCCGTAACCCCCTTCGGTATGACCACGCTTCCGCGTTCTATTTCCGCGGCTCTCGGGTATTCTAATGGAAGCACGATCAATATTTTAGCCCCCTATGCCAGAGTGTGGCGACCACGATCTGATGCGAAATGGTGCTCTGGTGTGGTCTTTGATCTAAGCACCGGTCATGCAATCAGTATTTGGAACCATAGGTCAACGGAATTTATGTTCCTCGTTCTGTCTCACACTTATTGTAACGCCCAACGGGTTCATCGATAGTGAGGCCTGAACTGAACCAGACAGCCAGACAGCGGCCACGTGGCGACGCTGTCCTACTGAACGCGCAGAGCATCATTTCCACGTGATCGCGGCATGGTGATAATTCCCTTCATCTGAACCGAAAGCGCAGTGTAGCGCAGGAATGCTGGTTAAGTGATTCAATTCCATCGCACTTACCCCCTTACTGTGCGCCGCCGTCACCCCACACTGTCAAACAATGTGTCTCTCTGCCGCACTTCCCCGCGTCCCTGCCAATGGAGCTGTTTGGGCAGACCACGGTGGTGACCCTGAACGGACGCAACGCGACGGATCTCGCACGCTCTTTGGCCATCAAATGCTACGAGACGCCGTGTGTGTAGGTTCGCTTTATATTTTTGGTTCCCATTTGTGCGTGTGTGAATCCCCCCAAAACTCGAAGTCCACCCACGCCTGGGAAGAGGTTTGGTTATCGCTGTGACCTTCGCAACGTTTATCGACCGTTGGCTTTTGGGGGGGTTGGAATCGGAATAAACTTTGCCTAATTTTTGTACCCTGACGAGTTTAGACACGGTGCCGCATCATGGCCACTAGTGACTTGAGAGGTGACGTTGTGTTTCAAGAACTGTCCGACTCGTTGCGATAATGTCCGTATATCAAGCTTGTAACGGTATCGATCTGTCAATCAACTTCAAGAGTATCTTTATGTTGTAAACTCCTTGCTAAAAGCATTTTTCCTTTCTGTCTTCTTTCAGGCCCTCAATGAACTGTGCGAAGGTCAAGGATGGGGTGTCGAGGTAACCGGTGGACACATCGGATCGGTCACAGTGAACGTACCGTACGAGTCGCTGCTCGCAAAGGATAGCTCGATCGAGGTGTCCAACCTCACCATAAGCGTTCGGCCAAAACCCCGACCTACGGATGGCACTTCGATGCTGGAATCGATGTGGTCGTCGATGTCTAGCTCGATGCAACTGGCCCAGGAATACTTGGAGCGGGAGAGCACCGTCGGGACACCGGATCCTACCAATGGTGGTAGCGGGACCGCCACCAGTGCCAGTGGACTGCCTTCGAGTGCCATGGAAGGGCTAGAAAACTTTGCACAAATCATCGACAACGGTACGGTGATATTAGTCTAGGGAAATTCGACTCGTTGAATCCAGCCCAACCCTTTGTATCAACCCCCGACACTAAGCGCGGTACGCCTCACATTCACATTCTCGCCTCGGCGCGGCCATGCGTTGACCAGCGGTTCCCTCCCGTTGACCTAATTTCGCAGCACACAACGGTCAAAGTCGCTGCAGTCGCTGTAATGATTAGATTCGAAAGTGTTTACGCCGACGCCAGCAACGGGAACTGAACCTTGCCAAAAAGGCGTGGCGGGGGGTTGACAAAGTCCGTTAACGATCGGACGGATGGCGGCTGGTTTATTTGGTGTTCTTGGGGACGCAGTCGTTGGTATGCGTCATCAAACGACCTTTTGAAATATACCGTCGAAACACACAAACACACGCGCGAATATCACAACGAGTCACTTCCTTGTCCGCGGCGTTGTGCCACGCGTGTGTCACAGCGAGGTTCATCAAGTGTCGGAGTCGGTACGGGTACTCTTGCCTGCTAGTTGGTTGATCTCAGTAATGGCGCAATAATACAACGCCACGCGGCAAAGCCCCTGTTATTATGAAGCACGATCATCTTTGTTGCGGATCATGCGCGGTTGGGTTGTTGTTTTTTCTTTTTCGAGTTGTATCGCAAACACGATCGCGACAAAGTAGCTACACACAAGCCCGCAGCCTGAGTGGGGCCTCTTCGCTGAGGTCTGATTTTGTTCCGATAAATGAATGATTGTTTTAAGATTCGTCTCCAACATGGCGATGGAAACCAATTGATGATCTTCCTTTGCATTCATTGTCCCCTTGCCCGTCGGTCCAATGGACACATTCCCAGAAATCACGTAATAAAATATTCAAATGCTAGGCTGAAACAACTATTTTGTTTAAATTTAAAATCAAGCACCTCCTCAGGCACGAGAGTAAATCATGTTGATCATGTTTGATTGGTTTTCTGCTAACGACACGTTTGTTTGCCATTATACTTGCAGTTCTGAATAGGATTAAGGCGAAGCTGTTGGACACAGAAATTAGAATAGAGTATCTGACACCGGAAGGTGACCGTGGTGTCGCTGTGATAGTGAAAATCAAAAGGTAATTTTGGACCAATAAGTTAACAGAAATCGAACTCTCTTCTAATGCGTTCCAATCACACCATTTCGTTCGCAGTATCGACTACCAGAATGAAGCTGGTAACGATCTACCGGACCGCAGCCCGAGGCCATCGTCTGCTGCTGCATCGGATGTGTCGGGTCCGTCGGTTGGTGGCGGCAGCACCAAGCATTACCAACAGCAGCAGCAGCAACCACAGAAATCGTTCCTCATAGCGACACACGCTACGCATCACATCACGATCGAGGGCATCACGTTTTACACGGAAGAGTTCCGGATAGATAGTCCCAAGTTGCGCCGGCGGCAACGTCCCACGGCGCACGACGCTGCCGGCAAAGGCGAAAGTATGATGGCAAGCGAGCAATTCCTCAGCACGGTGTCCAATCTTCCCGACGCTGCTACCGGCGGCTCATTTATGCCCGGCACCAGCTACGATGGAAGCGAGTTCTACGGACGGAGCACCGGAGCAAGCCCCTGTGATACTGGCAGCAGCAGCAGCCCCGGGAGTGGTGGGCAAACGACGGCCGCGCTCGGTGAGGATGGGAGATTTTACCGACGAAGCGACAGCAGTGGAACGGATCGCGACGGAACGGAAGGGGAGGATGAGGACGAAGGGGATGAGCACGGCGAATCGGGCGTGCGTATGTACCCGTCCGGGGAGATTATTGTCGGCAAGGTCACCTCGAAGCAGGAGATCCGGCTGAAGATGAAGCAGGCGGACAATTTGCCGGGACCGAACGTGGAACTCGAACTGTCCGTCGGTTCCATCCAGCTTTTCATGACACCGAGGCAGCTGCACTCGCTGGTGCTCCTGTGCGATGGATTTCTGGGCGGTGCCGAAGAACCGATGCCCGAAGTAAAACGGACCGGCGGTGGAGACATGATGGGCGCCGCTCGCCGACGGCAGCAAGAAGCGGCCGATTTGGATTTCCAGCAAAACATGGCACGCATGGGAGGGGGCATCGGCATCCACCAGGGTTGGTCGCTGGCCGATCCGATGCAGGCGATGATCCAGGAGCAGGCCGAATTCTTGGAGCGCGAGTTCCGCGACGAAGGTGTCTGCTCGGAGTCGATCATGTCATCGAACAGCTCGATGACCAGTTCGTTCACGTCCTCCAGCACCGTCTCTCGCACTACTTCCGCCGCCAGCCGGCGTCGCATGATCGACCCGGACGCGAACGCCGACATTTCCAAGTTCAATGTGCGTGTGGCGGCCATCGCGCTCGTTCTGCTGCACGACGATCTGTTGCTGCTGGAGGGCAGCGATCGGACCACGGACCAGCGCATGGGATCACCCCTATCGGAAGCCAGCGTGCAGCAGCTTCAAACGAAGGCCGATCGGTTTTTCCGTGCCATCGGCAGCCTCGGGTTCGGGCTGAGTGCGAACGACGTCGTTAACGCCGGGCTCATCCTCGACAGTGGGTGCGATAGCAGTCACCTGCGGTTGCTTCTGGCACCGATTATTCTCGAAGGTGACGAACAGCGCAATCGGTGCGGTTCGCTGTTACGCCTTACGGTGGCGATCGCACGGGCCGACTTCCGCGAGGTGCTCCCAGAACTGTCGGTCCCACTGGTAGAGTTCCACCGCGAACAGCGCCCTACGCCCAGTGCAACCAGTGCTCTCCCGAAGCGGCCCGAAATCGCCATCAGTTTCGAGCAAAGCTGCAACGCGTTGCGCGGTGGCACCGGCGGTGGAAAGCGTTTTTCACCGCCCCGCACCAAAATCCATGTCACGATGGCACCGTTTCTGACCGAGTTTGACATAACGCTGCTCGATCGGCTGAGTTCCGCCCTCTATCAGGCCCCTTTCGCGACCTACTACCACGCACACTCGGCACGCACGCCAACCGTTTCGTCGACCCCCGTCGACAGTCCATCGACGAATCGGTCGAAAATGGAAGCGAAAACCGAGCTGCACCTCGAATCGCTGGAGGTGGACTTTCGGTTACGCTTCCCCATTCCGGACCTCCGGCCGATACACGATCCTCAGCGGGTGCCCTGGTGGCGACGTAACGTTCGCCCCGACTATCTGCTGTTGAAGCTGGACCAGGTGCGCACCGTGGTCACACTGAATCCGCATCCACTGTACGACATTTCGGCCAACGCCATTAAACTTTTGTACTACGAAACGGATTCGAAACCCGGTGCCGGCGCGACCGGTGTGAATATTGGTAAAACTGTGATGCAAGAAAATGCCGCCCCAGGACAGGTGCCCGCCGTTGCGTACCCGCGGATAGTGATCGAGATGCCGAGCGAAGAGTCGTTACAGAAAAGTTTGCTGGAAGGTGGTGGCTCTACGGCGGACCCGCAAACGAAAGCAACGCCACGAAGTTCCGGCGGACAGCGTAGTTACGAGGAAAGCGACAGTGAGCCAACGTCGGGCGAGAGCTTCGGTGTGGCCACGGGATGTTCGAAGGAAGACACTCCGTTCAGTGCGAAGCGTGTGTGCCGGGAAAGTGATACGCCGCATTCGAAGGCGGCCACGGGAGCACCGGAGGCGCCGGAAACGTTAACACTGCCGGGCGATACGGAAGAAATGAACACGTTCTGTGCGTGCGCCATGAAACGCTCCAAGCTGCAGATACGGATAGATCTTCCGGTCGTTAGTTTGCAACTGAAGTAAGTTCCCGTGACGATGAACCGTCGTTCGCAAATAACTCCCCGATTTCTTACCCAGGTCGAAGCATCTGTACGAGCTCATTTACAATCGCATCAGCACGGACCTGCTGCTGTGGGAACCAAGCGCTCCGTCGGCGAGTTCTGCGCCCGATGCGCAACCGAACGCTCACAGCGCAACGAAAGTGTCGTTCTGCGAGCCGGAAATAAGCCTTGCCGGAATGGGCATGATGGACTCGATCTACATGCCCTACACAATGTGCCAAAGTGGAATTCAGCTGGGTAAGTGGGACCCCGGGGACACTCCGGACACCAGAGGAAAACAGATCTCTTCCATTACACGGATTTCCATTGCAGATTCCAGCTCGTCCGCATCGAACTCGGAAACGGAATCGGATTCCGATGGCATTTTTTACTCGGTGTACGATCGAAGCACGATGCACGCCTCGGCCGGTGGTAGATCCACCGTGGAACCCGGAACCGGAACCTGCACCGGAAGGAAAGGGTCTTCGCACTCGCAGCGTAAATCGTCACACGGTGGCGCCAGGCTAGCCACCGGTTTGCCGAATGCCGAACGATGTAGCAACACGGTCGCGTTTCGGATCAACATTGGCCAGGGCATTGTGACCATGTTTGCACCGGTTCGCGATGGCCAGAAGCACGTCATTCCCGGGCAGTTAGGTGAGTCGGTGGTTCGGCTCAATTCCGGTTACATCTTCTCGGTGAGCGGCTTCCGTGGCAACACGAACCTGGGCTATCTGTGCATTCAGGCGAGGTCGGCCGAATTTTATCACTGCGGGTTGATACCGACTCCCTCGAGCAACCCGCCTCTGCGGCTCATCAACAGCGTGCTGCCGGCGTACCTCCAGTGTACCCTGTATCCGACACCGAAAAGCTTAACGCTGCACGAACAGCGCGGCTGCGCGAACCGTGAGATGCTCTCGTTGGCGATTCAAATAAAAACCGTACCGGATCTGGCCATCAAGCGCATCCGGATGGCGGCTGGCATTCAGCTGACCACTCTCCGGCACCACTCGAGCCTCCCGCAGCACGCCTGGTTGACCCAACTGCTCGACATGCTGGACGTGGTCGATTATCCGGTGCCGGGCTACACACCCCTCGGCGTGGTCACCGAGATGCATCTGCACCTGTGGGACTGTGCGATCGACTATCGGCCACTGTACTTCCCCTACCGTGCCATCATCACCGTCGGGTCGTTCATGATCAGCAGCAACATTACGACGGCCAGCAGTGGCCTTACGCTGAACTTTATTGCCGAAGACGTAACGCTCAGTCTGGCACCGCAGCCAACCGCATCCCCCGGCAGTGGCCAGTCGGGCTCATCGGCCACCTCCAGCAGCAGCAGCAGCAAAATCACAGTCCTCCCATCGGCCGAGCTCGTTTGCGTGGTCGAGGTGGGACTGTTTGAAATTTCGCTCATGCTCAACGAGCGGGTGACGGTCAAGTTCCCGAAGTTTGATCTGCGCACGGCCATCAACGACGTGCACGTACGCACGTGTGCCGATTCGGCCCGAGCGTTGGCACAACTGATCGGCTACCTGGCAGCCGAAGGCGATCTACTGCTGCTGGTCGACGCAGCAGCGGAAGGAAACGATCCACTGCCGCCGGCGGCCGCTCGGTCATTGGCCGGGACGCCCGGCGGTGGCCCAAACTCGCCCGCAGAAGGTTACTGCAGCGGAGGAGGCCTTCCAATGGGAGGTGAAACGGAAGGTGATTTGCTGCCGGTCCGACCACCGTCAAGTACGAACGCCCCGGTCGTGACGCCGAAGCAACAGGCACGCGTCAACACACTGATGGCCGATGCGATGGAGGAAAGTTTGTACATCGAAAGCACGGCGAGTGGCGACGAATCCGTGGACGATGCGCACGGTGGCGGTGCTGGGGGTGACGGTGTGGAGGTGTTTTTCTTTCCCGACGAAGACCAGACCCGGGTGCACTTCAAGGACGGGGAAGAAAGCAAAAAAGGACGGCTCGGTAGAGCCCGGCTACTGGACAGCAACAGCTGTAAGCGTCGCTTCGGCTCGGACGACGATTCGCTCAGCATCGACGATGTGTCGAGTGTTCCGTCGTCCTTCCACGACGACGACCACTACCTGCGCCAGCATGACCCTTCATCGGTGCCACACGCGGACGATGACAGTAGCAGCATGAATATGCGCGAGTTGCTAAACTTCGAAACCTCCGTTCTGGGGCAACCACCGGTCCACTATGGACCGGCAGGGGACGTCTATGACGAGGACGATGAGGGCGCCTGCGAAGCACTGCCCCAGGTAACGATGGATCTGGGCGACGTCAGCAAGTTGAATCGACGCGCGGAAGGCTCGCCCACCGGGACCGTTGGGGCCGGGGGGCAGCGTAAAATCAGCTCGGACACGGACGATGACTTTTGCATCATCGCCGACGAAGAGCGACCGCATGCGGGCGAGGATGCGAGCCGCAATCAAGAGGTGCCCGTATCGGACGATCCGATACGGATCGTGGACAATCATTTCAGCGTTCCGTCGGGCAAACCGGATCTGCTGAAGGCGCCGGATGGTTTTCCGTCCGCCGTTGAGCGGTACACCATCTGCGAGATGACCGTCACCTGGCACATCTACGGTGGGCACGATTTTCTTACCAAAGAAGATCGCCGCCGTCGAGCGAAACATGCGCCTGGTAGTCAGGCCGTCGGAACGGCAGCGAAAGCGGAAACCACAGCAGCCGCATTCACGGCGCCCGCCTTGCCCATGTCGGAGGCATACAAATCGGGTGTCAGCTACTCGAAGGGATCGCCATCGGTGAGCTTTGGCGGTGCGACGAGCGCGGCCCTCGCCCGCTTGACGTGGAAGACCCGGGGCGGCCAGGAACGGCGTCACGACGTGACGATGGAGATACACATTAGCAAGGTACAGTTTTCGCACGAATCGTACCCGGCCAACACGAAGGAAGCGTCCCGCCAGGTGCTGCTGATCAACGAGCTCGAGATCGTGGACGGATTGGCCGTGTCGAGCATCAAAAAGTTCCTCTACCACCCGAAGCTGCCGAGTCGACCGCAGAGCAAGCAAAGCTCGAACCACCACATGGTGGTCATTAAGGCACTGCACGTGCGCCCAAACCCCGTGCTGCCGGCCCAGGAGTGCTGTTTGCGCGTCTCGGTACTACCGATCCGGCTCAACATTGACCAGGACTCGTTGCTGTTCCTGATCACCTTCTTCAACCAACTCGGAGGTGGCGGTGATCTGAACGATTCGAGCTCGATGGCGACGGGCCCGTACCCGAAAGGCCGATCCTCGCAGACCGTCACCCCCGCCCACCAGCCGCCGGTTATGACGGTCGAACCGGTGCCGGAAGCGGTGCAGGAGCTGCAGGCGAAAAAGATGGTCTCCGAGAACCTGATGCTTCTGATCGAGGAAGAGGAAAAACACAAGGAGGCCCAAGATGGTTCGGCGTACGGCAGCGAGGCGGGCGATGCCGCGCCGATCTACTTCCGGCACGTCATCTTCAGCCCGGATGTGCCGATTCGGATCGATTACCACGGCAAGCGGATGGAGCTTTCGCACGGTTCGCTGGCGGGCCTGTTGATGGGCCTCGGTCAGCTGCAGTGCTCCGAGATACGGCTGAAAAAGATCTCCTACCGGCACGGGCTGCTCGGTGTCGATCGGTTGCTGAACTTCCTGCTGCAGGAGTGGCTGCAGGACATTAAGAAACACCAGTTGCCGAAAATCATCGGTGGCCTCGGGCCGATGTACTCGTTGGTGCAGCTCTGTAAGTACCCAGTCGGAGCCGGCCACTGAGCTGTCGTGCGAACTAACTTTCGCTCTTGTCCACAGTCCAGGGTGTGTGGGATTTGTTCTGGTTGCCGATCGAGCAGTACCAGAAGGATGGTCGCATTGTGCGTGGACTGCAGCGGGGCGCCCAGAGTTTCACCGCCCGGACGGCCTTGGCTGCGCTGGAAATTACCACACGAATCATTCATTTGCTGCAGGTACAGTGGACCGGATAATGCATCGTAGATGTTGCTTAATGGCGGAATTGGTTGGTTTTTCTTCCAGATAACCGCTGAAACGGCGTACGATATGATTTCGCCTGGCCCATCAATCCGTCGGGGTCGCGGCAATCGTAAGGGAAAACGGAAGCGGCTTCACCCACCGCATGACATCCGCGAGGGAATGTCCAACGCCATACAGATCGTGCGAGAGGTAAGTGCACAGAACATTCGCGAACCACGCGAACGGTCAACCCTAATGCTGTCTCGGTCGTAGGGAATTTCGGAAACGGCTCACAATCTGGTGGAAATCACGGCCCTGGAGCATGACCAGAAGGGATACACCGGTGCGGTCGGGGCCGTTATGCGCCAGATTCCGCCGATCGTGGTGCAACCTATCGTGCTGGCCACACAGGCCACCAGCAACGTGCTCGGAGGCGTCAAGAACCAGCTCGTGCCCGATGCACGGGCGGAGGCGCGAGAAAAGTATAAGGACGATGTCGAGTGATTCTGCGCCGCCAGCCATGCCGTCACCGTGGATGGAGTGATTAGGTGTAGGCTACACGCCTTACCCGGCCGAGTGAATACGCGATTGATCAATCGACCAATCGATCGATTGATACTTGTGTTTTATTTTTATTCGTTAATTCATTTAACTAGCATAAGTCTGTCGCCCCTGTCCCAGCTTCCTCCCTCCTTTTTGCGTACCGAGGCAGCTGCACAGATCGTAATGCTCTGGTTTAGTAACTTCCCTTATGCTTCTGTGGCTTTTCGTACTCCATGGAAACGAAACTTAAACTAACGGATGTAAGTGATAAAACGAAAGTTAAAAAATACACACACACACACAACCATTACAAAAAAGGGCATCCTAGAGTGCTGTGCCGTGTTTCCGTTTCCCCTTTCGAATGAGCCCGTCAGTAGGGCGAATTGCAGCAACAGGTCACAATTAGTTGATGTTCGTAGCACGAGTTGGCAAACAGCTGGCTGCACCCGGAATAGCCGCACCCGCTTCCGAATCCCGCTCCATTGAAGCCACCGAAGCCGCCGCCACCGAATCCACCGCCGAATCCACCGCCGCCACCACCGAAACCGCCGAACCCGCCCGGGGCACCACCACCACCGTACGGGCCGTTGTTCGATGAACCACAGCAGCACGCATCGTTGTAGGCTTTCTCGTCGCAATAGCTGTACACCGATGCATCGCACAGGGGGCATCCTGGCAGCGAGCGGGTCCTTGCAAACGGATACGGTCGATGGAACCGAGCCGTGTCCGGGGTCTCTTTCGACTGCATCACGTCCTTCGAAGGTTTTTCTTCCATCGTGCGCTTTGAAGGGTCGTTAGCGGCCACGATGGGAAAGTCCGCATCGGCGGCAACCAGCGGCCGTGGAAGAATCAATTGCTGTATGACGGGCGATTGTAGGATTTTCACTGCGACGAAGAGAGACGAAACATTAGCACTTCTGAAATTTCTTTCCTATCATTTGAGATTTGAGTATGAGTCTGAATGCTGAAGACATAGATTTCACATTTGACCGCCCCACAAATCAACATGGTTCACGATTCAGCACAAGGTTTTTGGGAAGGAAATCGACAAACACACACAATGAAAATGGTGTTCTCCTTGTCTCCAATTTTCGGAGCTCAACCCTGCCTGCTGCCTGCCATAAAAGTGCAGTGTTGCTGTTGCACCCACGCTCCTCGCAATGTATCGGAGTGCTGCTTACGAATACTGGCCGCTACGCGAAGTGTGATTATCATTTTCGTAAAATCGTTTCTCAGATTGTGGTAAATTTCGTGCTGTGATTACTAAATGTTTATGGCATTGGTTTGATTGCTTTTTAATTGATCTACGAATTCTATTTTTACTTTAAATAATTTCAAGATGAGAGGTTTGCCTTTCTTTTAAGAACGGTTTCTTTGCTCACTAAGTCTCGTTCGATCTACTTTATTGCGAACGTTGTCAACTGACTAGCTCTAATTCTAACCTTCTTGTTTCCAAATTCAGAGTGAACTTGATCAAGAACAAGAGTCTGAGTTGTTACCACATGGGGTGAATCTCTTGTGGAACATGGTTGGCATGGTTACATCCCTAGTACCGCATCGGTACATATGAACCTTCTTTCCCAAAATGGCGATATAGCCCTGATATTACAACCACAACTCGGGGATGTTTCGGGGAGCACATAATCAGAAGTCCACTCGAAAAAAAGTACAACCCTCAAACGTGCATCGATAAACCATCACCACCCTCTGCCGATAGCGGAGATACAAGTATCTTAGCCCCCCTAATGCCACACGCTCCTCGCAACGGTTCTACGGCTATGGTACAGCAGATTACCGATATTATCAACCGTTGGTATCGTAGCCATTGCCGCGTGGTCCTGAAGCAGCAGACAAACGGTGCCGACAAACAGCTGCAACGGCAGCGACCGCCGTGTCGGAGTTTCACCTCTTATCATGGTCCACTTATCAAACGTCTACGCCTCTTCCCCAAGCGCCAATTTCTCGCCACCGACGTCACTAAACACGCAGAGGACGTACACGCTGTTTTTCGGAAGAGGTCGCGGTCACGGCCGCGGTGCGTCACCCGCACACCGTCGTATGGTCAGTTCGTTTCGTCTTCACTTGATCGTTAGCACGGACGCGACTTGTTCGGACGCAGAGACCTCAGAGAGACCGATGGACACGAGATGTCGCTATGGACTGATCACCTGGCGGAATGAGTGGTTCCGATAATCCTCCAACGAGCGCCAGCTTCCGCGAGATCGAAGACCGCCCCGTAAAGTCGGCTCTCACAGCATCTCCTCCGTGTCAGAAGACATTCTTGTTGGCCTTTCTCCCCATCGCTCTGTTTCGCTCGTTGTGCTTTCACCGACTCACGTTGTCTCGTTCCGACTCGCTACCCGCTTTCCTACGACAATCCTGCCTGCCGATTTTGCATTATTTTTTTTCGGGAGGACCACCGCTTTGCACGACTGAGCTGGCGGCCTCCTAAACGATGCGAGATCATGCTCCACCTGGACATCGCACATGTCCCCGCTTCCTCTCTGTAGTGTTCTCATTCTTCAACCGGCTATCGTAGCGTTCGTATGCTTCTTTTGTTGTTGTGTGCCGCGCGGCTTGGTGTGTAGCAAGTCGCCCACCCGTCGATCGTTCGGAAAGAGCAGGTTCCCGATTAGCGGTACTTTTACCGCCCAACAGATTCACGCTTCCAGGAGATTCCGACCTCCGTACCGTCGTCGGCCGCTGTTCGTAGTCCGTAGTTTAATTTTTTCAACACACCATCCCCTGAATGCCGGCGTTGTCTGATGAAGGAGAGGCTTAAGAATGTTAAACTCGTCCGCTCGGAGCAAAGTGGAGCTACCGCTGAGACCCACCACCAGGGTCTACATTTTCACGTCATCTCATCGGGGCCCCTGTAGGGTTCCCCGACGCCCTGATGATCGATGGGTTAATTGAAAATCGTGCGGCCGTGCCGTTCCGATGTACCACACGGAATGGTTTGGCGCTCAAGGCGGTTTCGGAACATGAAATTGAAGCGAACGTTGAAGCATGTCTCGAATGTGTTACAAGTTCTCAACGCTCACTATCTAAGACTGTAAGACTGTTTTAGCGACACTATTTGTGTACATATAATATGTTATACTGTACACAATTCTCACGTATCTCCAATTATTAATTTTCATGTCGATTGGTCGGTCTTTCGAACTGTAACTTTTGAGAAGTTATAGGAGGAGGTTTTGTAAATTTTGGACAGATATCCAAACAAGATATTGATATAAATTGTCTGGAGGTGCAAAAGTCCCTTAGAACATAAAGGAAATTTTCGGTTTTACAGACATAATCCAGATCTCTTCAAAACGGATGATCGTCAGAACATCACAAATCAACTTTACACGGAACAGAGACATTATTTCTATCTTGTCTATGATATGAACCCCGCAAGCCATTATGGGCATGGTCTGAAGGGGAGACTAAAGTTTTACATTTCTTCGAACTGTTTTCAACGGATGGCCGTCTACAAAAATCGACCAACGGCATCGAAAACGTTGATGTTTCGGTGGCCAAACGGTTGACGTGTGCTCGCTGTGCGCAAGATTCTCTGATGTATCGCACAACAGTGGCCTCTGATTAGTCTGGGATTAGGGCGATGTCTTGGGGCTGGATGCATTAATCTGTGGATTTACACGCGGTGCCAGTGCCGTATCTATTTGGTGTCTATTTCGGTTAACGTTAACAACTGTCTTACGATAAAAAAGAGTTAGTCCACTAGATGAAGCCGCTCACACGTGGGTGTCCGGCCTATAAAAGCAGATTATTTCCATTGCCGGCGGCAGTTCCGCAAGGATATCTCCTGACAACAAACACTTGAACCATGAAGTGCGACGCCGTGATCGAAAAAATTAAGGCCCGCGTTGCCGCGATCGACCCAAACGGACCTCGTAAGGTTCTCGGAGTGTTTCAGCTGAACATCGAAGCCGCCGATGGTGTCCACGAAATCGGTAATCGTTTACCCCGTGACTGTTAGATCGAGCACGCATCCAAAACTCACACTTTCCGCTTTCTGTTAGTCGTCGATCTGAAGGCCCTTACCGTCTCCGAAGGGAAGGCGGCTTCACCGGATGTGGTCATAAACCTGAAGGACGAAGACTTTATCGCTATCGGAACGAAGCAGGTGCCGGTCAAGGATGCTGTCGCCCAGGGCAAAGTGAAGATGACCGGAGACCAGAACCTTTTCCAGGCGCTGGTTGATGCGATCTAAAGCCACAAGACTGAATTTCTGCATGTCAAAAAATTTATCAATAAACGACAAGGGTTGAAAATTAACAAACGAACTTGGTGTCTGGAACGAACTCTTCGGCAGTGTGTCAAAAATTGATAGAAAGGAATGGCCGTGTGCTGAGCAGATAAGTGGACTACAGTGGAAGGTGAGAGCAGTTTTAGCAACCTCTAGAAGCAATTTGCTTCTACAGATAAGGTAACTAAAGGAGAGAGAAAGGCGCCTAAAAGATGTGCCCGAAAGGGCTGAAGCTGCCCTTAAGCAAAATGTTCATCGGGGCAGGATTCACAACTTTTTCCTAAACGATTGGGGCATTTATCTCGATCATTTGTATACATTTTCTGGTTACCCAATGTTATCCGAAACGGTTTATTGGTGCAATTTATTGGCGTTGAGATTAAGGCTTTCAACTGTTGCTGCTTGATATCGTATTCGAACAAAGGTCAGCGCTCAACTCTGTAAGTTTCCAAGTACGGCCGAAATTAATGAATCAACCAACTCATATCAAATATAGTGCATCTTAGAATGGAACTGAATCTTTTGCCAAAACGTACGCACGCTTCTAACGCATTGAAAATTTGGCAATAACTGGAAGGAAGATAGCCAAAATTGTGACCAGTCACGATACTCGATACACTAGCCAGTGCCAAACTCAAAACGAGCTAACCAGATTAGGGTGATTATATTGAAATTATCAATTCGGTTCGCTTATCAACAGTGCCGCGAGGGCCAGTATTGGGTGTGTACCTCGAAGTTGATAATTTTTGGCCTCATCATCCTCACCAATCAAGCTAATGACTCAACGTGTGCGCCGTGTGCCCGTTAATCACGCCCAGTTTACCGATCAATAAATGTATTAATGTATGGTTTACCAATCAATAATATTGGCAATCTTTTGTAGATACCGTTTGCAGTAAGTAAGGAAACTAAAACTTGCGTTTGGTTATGCGTCAATGCAAGACCTATACTAGAGCGGAGCTAGAAGTATTTCTCTTTCCGGATTGGCTGGATTGAACGTAATCCTGGACAAATTATGAACGCACTAGCTTGACATGTGAATTGACCCGAATGAATCTTCAATTAAAAAGTATCTCTAAATCGTTAACAGAGAGTAGCTTATTCTGGGACACAATAACGCAAGACTGCGTTGCGCCAGCTGAGCAACGCAAAAATATGAATTAGCGGACATCGCCGGTATTAGAAGACGAAGACCTTCCAAAATAAACACTATGGCACATGTAGTGCATTCGTGCGATGCAGTTTCCGACAAACCTAGTTCACGGACGAACCTAACTTTGCATACCTAACTCAACCGGCACCAACTCCGTTGCGTGCAGCGGGAACGCGAGGGATAATTGAGAACGAATTGGTACAGACCGATGGTCTGGTCAAGTTGGTCTGGTCAATTCTCGCAGTAATCCAATTAAAAGAGCTCCACTCGACTTTCGACCACAGTCGCTGACGCTCGGCACTGACCAAGATAAGATGTCTATCGCTGTGGAAGGTGGGTTGCACCAACCCGGTTGGGTTGTCCGTCCGTTCCCTGATTGTACAATAATCGTCGGGTCGGGTCGAAGATCTGCACCGGCCAATCTAGTGTTCGCGAACCCCCCCGCTCCGGGCTCCCCTTCTTGCCTTCGCAAGGGAGTTGCGCAAGCCCCGTCGTCAGATAGATGATGGAGCGATTGAAGGTATAAAACGCGAACTCGGCGGGCGCCGCGGCCCAATCCTGTGCCGAAGTTTATCGAGTCCCACTCTGCCGTCCAGTACGTTCCGCCATGTCGTTGGAAACGGTTATCGAAAGGGTGAAGGCGCGCGTCGCCGCCGTCGATCCGAACGGACCCCGCAAGGTGCTGGCCGTGTTTCAGTTCAACATCAAAACTGCCGACGGAGTCGTGCCGTATGGTAAGTTAAGTGCCGAGCCGAGTGAAGTGCATCCGGAGAACATTGTTTTTGAATTTCCGTTTTCCTTTCCGGTTTTCGTGTTCCACATCTCGTGCGAATGATGGGATTGATGCCGAATCTTAGTGATCGATTTGAAGCAGTTGAAGGTAGAGAAGGGAACGACTTCCGATGCGGACGTGACCGTCGGGATCAGCTTGGAAGATCTGATCGCGGTGAGCGCCAAGACGCTGCCGCTGGCTGATGCACTGGCACAGGGAAAGCTGGACATCCAAGGCGATGCCACCATGGCCGCTAAGCTAGCCGAAGTCATCTAAGTCCACAGCGACCAAGGAATGATCGCGATCTCTGCGGCAGTTGCCATCACGTTCCAGCTACCCTTTCCTTCCGTTTTTCACGTTGTTTGTAATAAAATGTTCAAAACGTGTTTGTGATAAAATGTTTTTTTGGAGACTTTGAACCGAAAGAGAAGCCATTTGAACAATTTGAACTGATGAGACATTATTTTTAAATTGTTGTCGGAAAGGGCGGATTTTTGGGGAGGCAGCTTACAACCAGGAGACGTACATAGGATACTTTTTATCCCGCCTGACCGCGTTCTCGTGAAGGCACTATAAAACGTGGTTTTAAAAAAATGCATCTGACATGGAATAACGGTGTTCCGTAATTTGGTCCCACGACAATTGATCCCAGTAACCATAGACGTTAATCATAGACAAAATTACGTTTAGCTGTTATTTTTATAACTGTGAAAATTTAATCATAAATTTTGTCAGAAATAAATAATCATCAGTATTTTATATTCTCTTTTAATCATCATTAATAATGCCACGACCGACCGTCGAACCTTTTCCGGCACAGCGATAATGCAAGAAGGATACGAAACATTGTGAATGAAACGACTGAAGAAGAACAAGAAATTGCCGGTGAGGAGCACCGCGTTGGTATGGCTCGACTTCGTGCTTCTCAATCACAAGAGCAAAGCGAGGCGGACAGTGAAAGGCTCGGTGTGCAATGCGAAATCGTCGAGCGAACAACAGAGATCAACAAGTAAGATGACTTTCGACGCACCAAAAGATGCTACCAGATTTATCAAGTGCTGATTTGAATCAAGCACCGTTCCGATACGATTGCAGCACTTCCGATACGAAACCCAAACTCAACCCAACAATGAAAAATACTTACACCACGAGACTTACGTCTGATGAAGCCTGAGCCTGAGCCAAGACGACCGCTTTTATAAGTTCTTAAGCACGACCACAGCTCAGTAGGACTAATAGTAAGTGCGCATCTACCTCGTGAAGCTTACAAGACCTGACTCAGTCCATTCACTGATAGCAAAGGGCATGTTTAGCAACGTTCTCCCACACCGTAAACAAACGATCCTTCGGCACGTGCACCTTCAGCTCACAGAGTTTCGGTTATCAGCTGTGCGTTTGTCGGTCACCGTTTCCGACAACACCGCCGGATTGTTGCGCCGGAGCGTAAAGCATGCGCGGACAGATCACGTGTGATCGTCCGTACCTCATCCGGGCGGCGACACGACGACACACCACAATCAAACAGCTGCCACGATCAAGGGCGGACGCCATTCACGAAGTGGCGCGAAATTTCACGATACACACGCGGTGACGCTCTGGCGAGCGCGAATGTTGGAATGTATTAACGACGACGTGTGCAGTGTGCGATCAACACAAAACAACTCAGACGGTGACTCGCTACGATTCGCCTGTCGGGCACGATGCCGGCCAGTTGCAACAAGGACCTGGCCGGCGGATGGTGATTTCGGTGGTGGCTAGTGGGTAAAACAGCGTGCGGCGGGCGGCACGGCGGACATTATGAATCCGATTTTGTGCGATTTTATAGCCGGTTCCTTCGGGGGTAAGTGGTAGTAGCTGCTACGGCAGCCGTGGTGCCGCAATGGCGTTGTGACTTCATCCGTTATCGCCCCACCACCAGGAGCCTGCGGACTGTTGGTCGGTCACCCGATGGACACGGTGAAAGCGTGGCAGCAGAATTCGAACTACGGCATGGGCAGCGCCATGTACAACATCATCATACGCAACAACGGGGTGAGTATAGGCCGTCGGGTGTCCGTGTTGATGGCGGAACCGTCGTCACCGTCAGCGTGCGTGGCCCGTTTACGTGTTGACCCGCGCGACCCATCGGCTGACTCTGTTGTGGCCACGGTACAGGCACGGAAGCGGGCGTGTGTTTATTTCCGTTGGGACCGGTGCCAAATATAGAACCCGCCACTGGCGTCGGTCGTGATGGTCAGGGTCTCGCGTGGCCGTTACCCACCGCTTCCTCCCACACACAAACACACACTAATCGGTTGTCGTTCCCTTTCCCTGAACAGCTGAAGGGATTCTACCGCGGGATGTACTTCCCGCTCATCTCGAACGGTGCGCTCAACTCGATCGTCTTCGCTGTCTACGGTTCCCAGTTGCGGTACTTACAGAAACAGTAAGCATAGCCACGGAACACGGCTCCGTCCGTACCGCGTACAAACCTGCTGATCCTATTTCCGATGGCCGTAGCACCCGCTCGGATCGATTGCGGAAAGCGTACTGGCGGAAGCACGTGTTTATTGCCGGTTCCGTCGCCGGGCTGGCGCAAGTTTTTCTCGCCTGCCCGATCGAGGTGGTCAAGGTGCGGCTGCAGACACTGTCCTGTGAGTATCGCGAACGTTGGACCTTCAGTTATTCATTTAAAGCCACGGGTCTGGTCTCCAGTCAGATGTGCGATACTCAATTCAGTACCCATTTCGCTCTCCCCACAGTTATCGGGCATCCGTGGGCTTGCCTGAAGGACATCTTCCGACGCGAAGGCATGTCGGGCATCTACCGGGGCATCACACCGATGATGGTCCGTGATGTATTTCCGTACGGGGTCTACATGTATGTGTACGAATACATGCTCGAAATCGAACAGCGGTTGCACCGACTGAGCAAGGATCGTGCGGCCGGGGCAACGATCGGGGGTGCACTTCAGGCGTCACTCATTGCGACGGCCGGCGCCGTCGCCGGCGTTGCTTCGTGGCTGTTTATCGTGCCGTTCGATGTGGTGAAAACGGTGATGCAGGCGGAAACGGATCCCACCGTACACAAGAGCATGATGCACTGTTTCCGGTCGCTGATCAAGGTGCGCGAGGCACGCAAGTGCACAAACAAAAACTGTCCTCTTTTCTACCGATTCCGTTAACCCACAGAAACACGGATGGCGTTCACTGTTTCGGGGCAGCTGGATGATCATCGCCCGTGCGGCTCCCGTCAATTCGGCCACCTTCCTCGGGTACGAGTATTGTCTCGAAAAATGTCAAAACGTGTCCAACGCAGCGTGAAAAGCTTCCGGCTCCCAGGCGGACCGTCGGATCCTGCCGGTGCTACCAACGTTGTGCCTGCTGTGTCGGCCTCCTTCCGACGACGACAGAGATGGGATGGACTCGACATAACTCGACGATGTATTTTATGTTCAAATTATTCTAAGTATTTATACGTACGGTTAATAAATGTTGCATGTTGCCCGTCGAGATGGGCACCGCCGTATACAAACCCGTTCACCGAAACCGGCTCCGAAATCAATTTTCGCCCATCGTCGCTTTCTCGCTTTGTTTCATATAATTTTATTTTCCTTATATAGATTTTTTTGTTTGTTTTTAATAATTATATAATATTATTTTTCATTACTTTTTTAAACACTTTAGTTTTACTAACATTTTATTTGTTTCCGTTTTCCTCTGCCTCCTTCTTCGTTTCACCTTCGCTCCGCTTGCCGCCTGGCTGCACAGTTTGTCGGTCTCTCATTTCTTATTCTCGTGTTTACTCTGCTGCAATCTCACGTTTACCATTTCGATCTTGCAGTTTGGTTTAGCACTCACCACTTCGCAGCGTTTGGGTGTTCAACAAGTTTTGCACGGCTTACATGGCTACTACTGCTGCTTCCTGCACACTACCTACAGGTGTGTGCCGCTTCCGATGCCTTCAATCGGCGCGGCTTGTGGTAGGCAGGCTATTTGCTCTCGGGTTCCCTGTTATCTGGCGTGTTGCTTGCCACTGGTTGCATCATGTACATCGTTTCTTAAGGGCGCGTTTGTTTCTGTTCATACTATTGTTTTTTTTCCGTTCTCTATCGCGCCAGTTTTCATCGGCTAACGGTTTGTTCTTTTCGCGTCTATCATTGTTTGTAGTTCTTGTTTTGTTTTTGTTTTGTTTATTTGTATATACTCTTTCTGTTTCCCACTGCTCACACAAACATGCGATGCGATATAGTGTTACGGTCGGTGTTGTTATTCTGTCGCCTACCTTTGTTCTCCACCTGATTTTTATTTTATTTTTTTCGCTTTTGTTGCCTCTATTTTCTTTACGCACCTTCTCTACACAGTGTCATTCTTTGTTTTGCATGTGAACGCCACGCTAGAGTGTTCTTCTATGCTTTTGTTTTGTTTTACTACTTTTTTTATCATCGGCACAGCATTCTTCTACTAGCAAAGCAGGCCTCTAGTAGCCTGGTGTATGGGTGCTTTGTTTTTCCACTTGCCATCGCTCCGCGTTTGGCGCGGAACTCTACAGAAACTATGCTTGGGGGGTTTACACGTGTGTACAGAGTGTGTGTTGTCACTGATAACGGGAAGGTGATGGCGCCGATCTTGCTTATGATGTGCCGCTGAGCGTGTGCTCATTTGTGTATGGGTGTGTGTGTGTGTGTGCGTGTGAGCATACTTATTGTTTTTGATTTCTAGTTTCCAATAAGTTACTGTTACTGCACACACAATTACCACACCGCCGTACTACATACAACTGACTGATTGGGCTTACTTTAAGCTTTTCTGATGTTTCCATTTCTTTAGACAAACAAAATTTGTCGTTTTCTTCCTCATTTCGATTCACACACACACGCACACACACTTTGAGGCGCACACTTTTTTGTTTATTTTTAGTATACGCTGTCATTTTATACGTTGTGGATTTTTTACTTCTTTTTACAATCGCTCCTCGCTTTTAACCCTAATTCTACAACAAAGCACTGCACTGCTTCATTTTTCTTCATTGATTCTACATCGGCGTACGGTACCTTGTTCTGCTGTCTTCCTGCCATGGTGAACGGTTCTAGATTCCTGCGAGTGTCATATGTGCACCGCGTTGTACCTAGCATGGCGGCCACTAAACGAACTGCATCGTTCCGTTTCACATTGTTTTATCTAGGTTCTGCTTCGCAGATTTCTTTTTCTTTATGCGCGCTCATCATTCAAACCCTAATTAGTCCTCTCTCGCACGCACTGGTTTGTAATCGTGTACAGATAGTCTGGGGCTTGCTGTTATCTTTGTCTTGCGCTGCTCTCTCAGTACACTTAATGTTGGTGATCCACCGTACTTCACATCCGATCCTGCTGCTCCTCCTACTTCCTTACGGATCATCCAATGTTTGAAAACGTCTGAGACTATTGATAGCGATCCCATTGGGCTCGCGAGTAGTGCGTGGTTCTTCAAACTCGGCCGTATTGCCTGGGCTGCTCGTTTTGCAGCAGAGCTTCGTGAATGAATGGGCGCATATGGAGTGTGTTGCTGAATGTTGCTAAAAGTATCTCTGCGCCTTGCGAGGCACTACACTGTTTTTGAGATACCATTTTTACGTCAACAAAAGTGGGGGTTACGCCTTACACCTACATTGCGAAGGAAGGACATTGCATCGGCAACGGTGATGCAATTACACAGGTAAAGAAACAAATCTTTTATAGTTGGTTCTATTCAATACACCTTATTCATCTTCTAAGCATCCCCGCGATCAATGATCGTAATACACAGCGTTGCACATTGGCCTGCCAACATAAAGTACACAAAACTTTCATTTTCTCATATGCGTCACACACCTTTACCAAAACGGCCACTAGCTCTTGTCAAAGTAAGTTTACTGACAAAGGGTGTACTAAACAGATTCGATCAAAGTCAATTATAACAAATAGCGTACAAGCGAAGAGAAGAAGGATTATCTAAAAACATACATCATTCAAATATTCGATACGCCCTCGAAAAGGACAAGTGACGAAGAAGACAAAAAAACACAGAACGTAGTCAGCGCAGCACGAAACGTCGCCCATTTACAGCACCATACGGACGAAAGAACTGAAGTTGCCCAAATTCAGTCAATTTATACGGCTCAAAACACAGTGGCTCTGCAATTGTAATGCTTGAACTTCAAAGAAAACATGCAGATGGCGCATCATAGCAACCAGACCACCGGAACCTACACAATCCACACATGTACATCATCGTCAGCATCATCGTTACATACCCTTTCGAAAAAGATCCGCCGTTTGTTCCTGCCAACCGTTCTTCGCTGAAAATGTAGGCATATTTTCGCCACATCCGTTTTTCATTTTCATGATTTTTATTGATGCATTCATCTGTGTGTGTTCATTGCTTCCGCTTTACTGAGTACAGTACTAGTGTTATTATTAGCAGATTAATTAACCGCAACGGGTTGTTTAAATTCTTTTCTACGCTTCCTGTCTGTTACGTTGTTCTGCCTCCTGCGCCTGAACGTTGCGTGATATTCGCGACGTTTCACAAAATTAGCTCTTTACGATAGAACAACCATACGTATAGTAGTATAGCATACGCAAAATACGCTGGATGTGGGCTCATTTGGGATACGCATTTTGAATCAGTGGTTAAGAGTTCACTTCTCTCTGCATGATACACACTGATGTTCTAAGGGTAAAACCTTTCAGAGTTCTGTATGTTTTGACCTCAACTGTTTGCGAAGATTTGCGTGCAGCACTAGCTCTAGTCACTGACCGCTTGTGGTTGCTTACGTGTTCGTGTCTCGAGAGTCTAAAGTACGCGTGTGTGATGAACCAGGTTGGAAAAGAACTGGAGGTTTTACATAACGAAGCTTGTTTTTGGCAATATCCCACCGTTTTACACAAGAATGGCTCTCGCAGGTTTTGTTTCGCAAACGGAACATGTCAACTGGAAAAATTGATGATGACAAGATAAAGCGTGTTAGTGAGGAAAGCGGTAATCGGTTAAACAAAGACGTCAAAAATAAGCAACCGACCGTCTGCGAGTGTAATGAAAAACAAAATTTAAACTGAAATGTCTTTAGATTCATCGTTCATTGAATTTGGACTGCATAGGATTACTGTCAATATGTATCTTTAGTTATTTTTGTAGTCTGTAGTAGTCTGTAGTAGTCTGTTGCGTCGATTTCTGTTGCTAGAAGAAGCACTACTTCTTACGTTAGGAAATAGGTCAGGTCGGTCGATCGGTTTCGGCGCCCGACACTTATGCTTTGCATAGTTCATATCGTGCACAGAGAATGCGCTTAAGACTTGATATTTTATGATTCTCCTTTGTCTATTTGTCACTCATGTTTGCCATTAAGGTGGAGAGCAAGGAGCAGCAGTGTGTGTGTGTGTGTGTGATCGGAAATATGCTTTGTTTTCCGTCTAAACATTGCTCACTATTGGTTGCTTCCCTACTTAAATCGTGTACACAACGATGTGAATTTCATCATTGTTAAAAACGGCCAACAGTTAACGGCGAGCGACCCATTCGAGACATACACACGCACACCCATATACACCCATACACACCCAAACACGCATACCATACGAACAACAAAAGCCAGCCACAGAGCATCATGACACACTCAGCAGTTCTTATTCAACACGCGCACGGAAATCACACTCTGACCCACCACAACATCATCTGTTCCACAAACACTTTCTAGCCCTTTTGCTCGCGTGCTTTTGCCGCCAGTGGTAATCCGCGATGCCCTTTATGCAAAACAAAAAAGTGTTCTGTTCTCTATAAGAATCGATCTCATATTCTCGTCTTCCTTCCATATTCTCACTGCCTAGCGTGTTTCGCGAATAATAATAACTAATTTATAATTATTCATATAACTACAACAAATACACCGCTTCCGTTTTTCTGCTCCTCTATCAGCGTGTGGGTTTAATTTCTAACTTCAGCTTCACCGCAGCTCTACAGTTTTGTGTGTACTCTCTTTTTTGCATGCTATCAAGTGATGTAGTTCCCTCTATTTGCATCACTGTGGTGGTATGTGCACATATTCCAATGATTTTAGTTTTGTGTTTCTTCGCGTTTGTTGTTCTAGTGATACGATGATTTATGCGCCATGCCTTGTTATTTCGCGTTCTACATTCATCACCCACCGCACAGCACAGCAGCACACACCGTCTTCTCCGCCCGAGCGCCTAGTCAAAATCCCCTCCGCAAGTGTCCCCTCTGTTTTAGTATTGTTACTATGTCTAGAATATTAAGCACGGTTGTTTCAGTATTTTCCCATACTTCGGTGTATTTTTGTGAATGTGTGTGTATGGTATCCGCTGGGTACTTTCTTTTAACCTTTTATCATCATTGTTCTGTTCTAAATATGTTTTCTCGTTTTTTTTTTTAGTTTTCCCTTAAATTCCCAATACTTTGACCTGGATTTTTGTTTTAATTTTCACCCTACAATAGTGTTTTCGATACGTACATCGAAGCAACGCCAGCTAAACCCGGTCCCAGTCCGGTCCGGCTGGTGCTGGTTGTATAGCTGATGCGGCACATTTGTTACTCTCTCTGCGTATTGGGAGATGTTTGTTTATGTGTCTATTTAAGTGCCTGTGTGTGTGTGTGTGTGTGTTGTGGTTGGTTGGTGATGTGTGCTTTTTATGATTAGATGCAAATGAAAAGGTTATTTCCTACGGTTTCCGACGATTAGAGTGTTTCCAATATCGCCACACTACGGTTGTATTATCTTCTTGCGGCTTTTTGCTTTTTTTTTGAAAACCCGGTGGTAAAGCGTGTGTGTTAGTTTATCTTGTTGCCAACAGTTATTTTATTCCACTAGAATTGTACACTTTGGGCATGTTTTTATTTGTGTTTCGGCCACATGTAATTTGTTATGGATCTTCTATATATATATATTCTTATCTTTTGTATATATTTCTTCTGGTTTCCTTCATCAACATTTATTTTACTCTTCTGAAAGTCTTTTTGGGCCATATCATTGTGGTATTTGCATTTTGGTAATTTCGCCCGAACGCCCAAACAAAATCAAAAAGCACGAAACGAAAATGAATGCAAAGTTGTCGGAACTTGTTTTTAGAGAGGTTATCACGAGAAGTACTTTTGTTGGTTTGAACAGCTAAGTAAGCTGTTGGAGCGAACCGTTCGAATGATTGAGCGATGATGTTAAACAACAAGCCACAAATAGCAGCTGCCGGTTTGGTTTTAATTTCTTCGGAACAAGAAAGAATGTTACAAATCAGCAAAGGAGCACTCTTCGAAAAAAGAAACACGGTTTAGCACTTTGTCGTATGTACACCTACTAACCATTCGCCTATTGTACGGCTCTCGCAAACACATAGTATAACCTTCGTAACGAGCGGAACGTGTTTGACTGTTTTCCGAGTGAAATACAAGGCTCTGACAGTTTATGTTCCCCCGATCAATAACGTTAGAAAAGGCTGGTAAGTAGATATGTTACAAACATAGTTTCTATAACGCCAATGATCATCGAGGGCAAGATGAAGTCATGTGTTCCATCCCACACTGAATGATTGAACCAATCGCGCAACAAGCAAGAAAAGTCGGTAAGGCGAGAAAGGGATTGCGCATCGAAACAGTTTAACGCAAACCACACTCCGGCAGCTGCATTTAGGCTGTATGATTCGATATTTACCACTCGCACTCGCAGGGGGAGGCGCATATCGAATCTTATCATATTTGTTTCTGCATTATTATCCTGTGTGCTTGCCCTTTGCATCTTGTTTCCACTAGTTTTATTCGTCACTAGTTTTGTTTTGTGTTTAACAATAGGGTAATTAATGCCTTTGTTTAGAATGATTGAATTTGCTTGTTTCGTGATAATATTATTACGTTCATTTAACGATCGAATGTTAGAATATCGTACTACAAATGTTGAGAGGCGAGATGGTCGTGAGCCGCTTTCTGTTCATGTGTTTCTTTCCCTTTTGGCTTGCCGGTCAGTGTACATGATATTCATGTGTGTGTAGTAGCTGCGTGTTCGTGCGTGTTGCTGTACCTTGGTATGCATGTCACTGAAGTTGGTGATTTTAGAAAAAATATTATTCAGTACATCACTTGGCCCCCGCCTCAACCGCAGACGAGTTATGCTGCTGGGAGGTGCCGGAGAGTGCATTAGCGGAACCGGTACCACCAGCGGACCCCGGAGGCTGAGAGCTGATGCCGCCTGCGCTACTATTGTTATTGTTATTGCCAGTCGAATTTGCCGACGAGGGCGACGAGGATGATGATGTTGATGTAACGGTCGGTGATGATAGCTGGTTGGGATTTAGCTGCACATTGCCGGTGCCACCAACCAGCGGCGTGTTGTCCTGTATTAGCCCTCCCGCCGACTGATTGGCGAGCTGATTTTGATCCTTATTTGGCGCACGGGACGATATCTCGAGCTCATTCAGACGCTTCCACAGCTCTTCGCGCTCTCGTTCCCGTCGCTTTTCTCTGCCAATTCCGGGAATGGGTTAGAAGCGGCATCGGGAGAGAGCAACAAAAAGGAAGAAAAAGTAACAGGATAAGTTATGCAAGGACGTATTGGGCACACAAATGCTTTGAGGAAATGATTTATTGAAAGCAACAGCGATAAAACAAGCAAACACCGAACGAGCGGTGTCGAAAACTTACTTCTGCCGCTCCGCCTTATAGCTTGCTGTTAGTTCGTCGAACAACTTCGAATTCATTTCCATAAACGTTTTCAGAACGTTGTAGACCAATGCAACAATCGTCTGGTTCCAGTGCTCCTTGCTGATCCGGTAGAGCGCTGGGAACATAATTGGCATTATAACGGCATTGTTGTCCTCGATCAGCGACATTGCATATTCATTGTTCCAGAAGTAGAGTGCTCGCTCGGCCACCTGGAGTAAGTATTTTATGAATTACACACACGGCTTTTTTTTCTCTACACTATTCTCAACATACCTGGAAGTGGGGACTGGAAACGCACTTGGCGATTTGTCGGAACAGCGGTTCCTGTATTTTGACAAACTGTGGCGGCTCAATCACGTCCAGTATCTCTTCAATCTCCCCTAGAAACATCACCTCCTTCTGCGAGCATGTCTTTGGCCAGAATTTCAATAAACCCCGCACTACTGGTTCGGTCAGGGAGGCGTCCTTCTCGAGGAACTGCACCACGCAATAAGCGAGTTGCGCATGGTATAGGGACAGCACTTTTACTTTGTGTAATGGCAACAGAACCTTCACCAAAAACTGTTTATGTTCTGCCTTCAACGGTAGAGCAAAACCGTTGATTATACTGTGGGATAAATTGAAAAAGAAAAGTAAACAAATTATTACGGACCGAGTAAAACTATATGGAATAATTTGATCTGAGTTTTAGACTCTTTCAAATATTACTTATTGAACTTATAAGATACATCTTACTATGCACAGCACAAAGCATGAAACAAATTACGTTCCTTACACATAATGAGATGGTTTGGAACATTACAAATGTTGCTCAAAAACAAACAAAATGTTGGTCAAAATTGTCTTACAAAGCAAATGTAAAACCTTAACCTTACTCAACGTCCGTTTCATGACAGTTGGGATTTCAAATCTGTGCGGTATTATGTATTTATTTTATGAATCAATTTTTTGCCATTAGCACATGCGCACTAAACATCATCTCGCACGTCAAATAGCACTTCGGATAGTAATTTCATGACCAACTCTGCACCTGCTCCGGGTGTGTTGTACACCACGACGAACTGCTCTCTCGCTTATCGGATGAGAAAATGCACGAATTGAGCGTTCGTGTCTGTGTGTGCGTGTTTCTATTCCGGGAATACACATGCATTGTACTGTACTGCACGGGTGTTGTGTTCGGTAGTCTAAGCTTAGAAGCTCTTAATCTTTAAATGCGATGGAATGTTTGAACTCAATTTCAAACTTGTTCTGATTTCAACTTTTAACACAATTAATAAAAAAGAAACAAAAGTAAACCAACAAGAGTCTCTCTATGTTTATATAACGAAATAATCAATGAACCAAAATCATTTGTAAAGATGAAAAGAAATATATCAATATTTGGTTTGTTTCAGCTATTTAAATGAAATACCAAAAGGAATGAACAGTACATAAAAAATGGCAGAAATAATTGTACATGTTCTTCAAAGCAAACGAACCCTCAGTCAATGTATTGTTTACCTTTAATGCTAGAATGTTTACAATCTTACCTTCCCAAAATCTCCAAGAGCTCGCCGACACCGTTGAAGTGTTCCGTTTCGTATATAAAACGTAGGAATATATTATTAATTTGCTTACGAATAAAAGCACGTAATCCTAAGAATTTCCCATAGATACGATGCAACACGGTTTTCAGAAAGTCGCGTTCCCTCGGGTCTTCGGAATCAAACAGTTCCAAAAGCTGGAAAAGCATCGAAAATCAAGAAATAATTATTACTTGCAATAGAATGTTTACGTTTTAACGATTGCGACAATACCTGTAGTACAAATTTCTGGTCAATGACTTTCTTTCCGAATGTTGCCTGGAAGTCGGCTGATTCAAGAAACCGAAGAAAAACTTCATACACCAGCTGCAGATGGGGCCAAGAAGCTTCTAAGGTGGGATCATCCTCTTCAGGATCGAAGTCAGGGTTTTCGCTAGGCGGCAGGGTTCTAAACAAATTAACCGATATCTGCAAGAAGTTAAGAAGTGAAACCGATCAATAATACTGTTGAATACCTTATCAAAACTCGGTTATCGCGCACTTCAGATCAGCATCTATACCGAAGCGTACGTACCATTTTGATAATCTCCGGATAGACATTCTCCGTCAGTACGCCACGGCCATGTGTGATATATGCTGACAGATCGTTTAGGGCGGCCCGCTTGATTTCCTTCCCCTTCAGATCCGACAGGGGATCCATAAAATCGAAAGACACGCAACATTGTCGCAGCTTGCGGATAAACAACTCCTCTTGCTCTAAGCTGGAACAATCCACTAAAAAGACGCAAAATATTTAACCACGCGAACGAAAACTAATATTATACAACTTCATTCATTTTTGCTGCTACTAATTGAAATACGTTTGAGATACAATCGAAAAACGAAAGAAATGGAAGGTTCCACCAGAGCACTGTGACCGAATGCATGTTCAAGACTTAATACGCATGGTTATTTTCATGCACTTCCTGCCACTGAGTGCTTTTCATCGGGAATAGCGCACCCGTAACCTACGAACCTTCCCCTCGCGTGCTGACCTACCTTTGAGTGATGGCAACTGTTGCAGTTCGACATCTTGTGAATTCCTGTACCGTGATGAGCCCTGAGATTTTTTGCTTTTCTTCTTGAGCGAGCGTTTGGCAAACGGATCGATTCGATCTACGAAGGTTCCAGCCGACATTGTTTGGCCTGCAGGTTGCAGTGCTATGTTGTTGTTCCGCTGTGCTTGTATATTTTACTTCTGCTTTATGAAATACTTGGGTCTTTTTTCGTGGTGTTTGCAGGAGCCCTTCGTGCACTACCGTAGAGTCAACACGATGGTCGAATGAGCCAAGTAGTATTCGCCACCAACGTCGCAAGCTGCAGCATAGACTCCTTAGGGTTCACTCTAGATGTTGATGAGGGCGCCCCGCAAGAGCTATTTCACACACTTCACGCACTAGCACGACCTATACAGCAGAAGTCAAAAATGTTGGAGGGATTAGTTTCCACTGCTGGTACTATCAATCGTAATCGTGTCTCTAAACACGCGTCAGAGTCGTCGACGTATGGTGCAACTTTAGTATTTTTATCCCTTCTATTACAATCACACTATGTGCACCACATAACAATGCTGAGCACAAACTGATGACTTCTTCACGAATGATTTTTGTTGATTGTGATCCACAGCCGTATGTATGTAACATATGTATGTATGTATGTATGTCAACCAGTACATCAACCAAAAGCACCGGTAGAACTTAACGGGATATAATTTTCATCCACTACACGATTAATTGTGACCGCTAAAACTGTCCTCCATCAATACCTTCAGAACACTGTTTTGCAGGCGCTAGTGTCACACCATAACCACCATTTCCCCGGGTTTCTGTGTGCTGGCTTGGCTGGCTGCACAGAGTAACTATAAAACGGTAACAAAAATATTAGTAAACAGTTTTCGTATTTGTCCATTAAGCGCATCGGGAAGTCCAACGTGAACTCCTTCATAAACTGTTTCCAATTGTTGCAAATGTTGCAAATATCACACAAAGATGGACATTTAAAAATTTGCCGCAACACTCCATTCAACCTCCATTGTTCAGTAATTGTTAATTAGTCCAATCATCTTCCGTTTATCATATTTCGTGCAGCACTCATCGATTTGTGCACCTTTTTCACTATTTGTTAAACAGCATCTCACGATATCAGAAACGATATTTTCGTATTTATCTGAAAAAGAGAACAAATGAAAATGTATTAAATTATTGCTGATCACATGGGTTGATTTCAACATATAAACATTGTATTTAATATGATCTTTAAAAACATTTACAAAATATAATTGAACATAGTTACCACCTAACACTGAATTGATAGCATATCACCATAATAAGTCAAGGTAGTTATCGGCCAGAAAAAACGATGTACTGCCTCGCTTCGGTGTGCTCTGTCCACCTGTCCGGTTGACGAAAGTTAATACTTCAAGAAAGCAACTCAATGAATCTTAATAATGATGCTAGCAAGAACTAGTTTGACTTCTTGGCCCTGCCAGTCTACGGAGCGACAGTCATATCCTTTTTGTGCTCTTTATGGTCACAGATACAGATTGAAACTTATGAACGTATTGACGCGCAAAATTGTAAGAAGATCGCCGCTCTTTGCACTAAGAAACCAAACACAATTTAATGTTTCGTTAGTTTTCCGCTTTAGCATCTCTGTTGTCTTAAAGCTGCTCTGATGATGTTCGCACTGTTCAATGTTTTCCTTCTAACTCGATCAAACGATCGGGAAAGGTGACGACGAACATTTGCACGAGCAGCGAATCAACAGCACTAAATCAATTAACAATGACCGGCAAGATGGGTTTGCCGATTCCCACTAGCAATCGATAGGGTAAAAACGGAATGTGCAAGATTCGTGTGCGTATCGAGCATTTCCAAATTAGAGAGCTTATTGTTCAGAACATTCGCTTGTGTTGCAATTATCTTTCATTTCGCAAACGACGCTCGCCTGTGTAGCGGTGAAAACTGGGCATATCAAACAGAATGTATTCGAGAAGGAATTTTCAATGGTTAAACACATGCAAATCGGCGACGGTCGATGGTGGGAAAAAGGTCAATGATTAATCTACTCTAAGCATCACCTGTTCGTTTGCACGCAGCTGCCTACCACCTTCTACCGATCACATGCTGCACATCAGGAATATCATTCCATCACCGGCCTGATTCCCTTGTGCCCCGATGACCGTGAACTTGTACATTCGTCATCTAATCAAACGTAACACTTTAGACCGGCTGACACAATACATTCTCTCGAACAGCATACCATTAGCCGATGAGTAGAATCGTCGTCTTCATTGCGACGATCGAGAAATGACTGCAAAAGTCATTAAAAGGTTCACATGTACAGACCAGGACATGGACCCATAGGTCGACGAGAAGTTGTCAATAGTTTCAACATAGTATTGTGATCTTCGGAGGTTGATGAAATGTAACAATCAGCATTAGTAAGAAGCCGTTTGCTCGCTAGTAAAAGCGAACTATGCTCTAAAATTTGTAAAAACAGTCCAATTTCGACGAGTCGATAGGAGCATCTAAAAATAGGTGATTGTACTTTACAAAAATATCATCTCATGATCGGCGGCTCTCCGAGTGTCGTGTACTCGAAAGACGCGCTCTGTTCAATCTCGTTGGCATTATTATTCAAATGAATAATTAACTAAAGTTATAACTTGAGGCTTAGCAAACATGAATATCTAGAGGATTGTTATTGTTCACAATAGTCCTTCGCAATAGTTTAAATTTCTAAATAGTTTAAAATCAGGATACATATTAAAACCTTGGTACCCCGTAGGCGCAGTTGATGTTACTAACGACCGTAATGGAATAAGATCGACAGCTAGCTACGGTTTCTGGACGCGCCAGTGTCGATGGTTATCGCCAGTTATTCTAATATTCCTGCATACACGGCGTGGCGTGGTTAGACATGCAAAAGTACCATGTGGGTGTATAGACGAAGGCTACGCAAAGATCAATTGAAAAATATGTTTGTACACTGTACAGTTTAGTATACCACTGAGTTTCGCTTTCAGCTGCAGATTTTATTTGTTTCATAGAACGAATCGTCATCTGCCACCAAATATCTTTACATATGCACGTTAAATATGAAATATCAATAAATTCGCGTGAATTCCGTTGACGGTAGGTACAAATTTAGCTGACGTACAGTAAATACAGATGTTTATGTCCGTTCAAACCGTACCATGTGTAACGTTCTGATCAGCATTTAACATAATTTAGTGTGACTTCTTTTGTTACCAATATGCGCGATCATTCGATCTCTATTACGAATCTTTTCAATTATTATCCGTTTTACCCGTGCAAAGCAGACATTGATCGTGTAATGGAACTTCAAAGATCGCTGACGAATTCGCAGGTGTTCCAAGAGAGAATGTGTTAGTGAGACAAGCGCCAGACATGATTGCAGTGCTCCGTCGCGCTATCTTACAACTGTTGAACTGTAGTGATAAAAACTGAATATGCAAACAACCCCGTCGCCAACACTAATTCACACAGTATGTCTTTGCTAGATTATGTAATGTAGCGAGTAAACTCGGCTTAAACTTATGTACAACTTGCGCCTAAAATTCGTCCAATCACACGTCCAACAGTAAACCACACACAAAAAATCCCCATTTTAATACTTTTTTCAACCAGTTACTGATTTGTTAAATCTAAAAAACCAAATTACAAACAAAGTTTAAAATTTTGGCGACTGATGCCTAAGATTCTCTAAACTTATTTTTACGTTCTCCAGCCATATAATCTAAGAGGCCCTTTCACTTGTAATTCACAACACATTCTAAGTGCCATTATAAGCAATCGCATCAGTATGAGCGAAGGCAATGTTGAAAAACGGGACAAGAAACAAATGATGCAAGCGTAGCTAGGACCTGCATAGGATATGATCGAAAATGTGCATGAAAGAAGTAGGCTCTGATTCGCCAATCGTGCATGGTTATCCTGAGCTAAACGAAAGCCACAATCAAATAAGGAAATTGACAAAATTAGTACATGGGTTAGAGACGAGGGATGTAAAAAGTAAAATAAATACCAGAGGGAAGAGTACGGTTGTAGAGGGTATATAAGCAAACGTATAAATGGAAAATAAAAGGGTATACTAAGAAGTAACGGGTGACCCTTATCGTACTAACACACTATTGCTTCTAGAGAATGAACCATGCGCATGAACCTTAAATGTTTCCAATGTGGGATGTAAGTACATTGTTCAATTTTCTTGCATTTCCGACTGCTGTTTCCCAGACTGATTTTCCGCTCCACTCGTTGCAATCGTTGTTACTAAAAAACGCTGCGTTTTTTCCGTACATTACATTGAAATATTTTCGTATCTTTCGAAAATTTTCTAAATATTAAAGCGATACTCAAAGTTCACAAACACAACCACCGCACGCACTAACATCATCACTTGAGCTGTCAAATAAGTATCTGAAGGAACCGACTCGCGGCACTTCAGGAACTCAGCTGAACTCACTGATCAACGTACAAAAGCACACGGATTTGACAGATGCGATGCGCCGCTGCAAATTTTCATGAACAAACTACTGATTTTTGTAAACTTTCAGCACGTTTGAAGGAAAATCAAAGAGTCCTTCGCAAACCTGTATGCTGCTCAAATGCTCTTCGTTAACCCACCACGCTGTGCATACATGTGCTGCTGGTATGGCAGAGAACGACCTCATCGCCCTCTCGCCACCTACGGCACCGTATTGTGCGCGGTAATAGAACGGATGGACGACGAGAACAGCGACGCAAGGTTATGGATCACCACTACGGGATGATAGACACACACACAACACAGCGATTGGGCTACACACTACTCACATGACAAACTTAACTTTGCCACAAATGGAACTTTCTGTTTGTTTCCACCTTTTGCTCTCCCCGAATGCAACCAAACTCGGTAGGCGAGCGATGTTTCTACAAAATTCCCTTTTCTCGTTCCACGTCCGATAATCTTGTTAGGCTGTGCACGGCTAGGCGACCGAAACACACACACCATCCGCAACAAAGCACCATACAATCGTCGAGAGCCTTTATGATATGCATGCAAACTTTTACGCTTTTCGCGACACACAATAGCGACGACCTAGAGGAACCGTGCGCATAGTACATGCGAACGATTGACCTTACTAATCCCACTGCAATTGAGTGGATCCGAGTAAGGCTGGCGATACGGAACAAACCTAACATAAGCGATATTTTCCACACTCCTGTGTCACGGCGTGGACGTTCCGCTGCTTGCACGTATCCGCCACATTCTGCAACGTACTAGCCGGAAAAAACTGAATCGAAAAGCTTGTGCACTACACTACAACCGGTTTGTATCGTCGAACAAAAGGAGCAACCCGGGGTGGTGTGCTGCTGCTGCTGCTGCTGTTACTCTGGTCCTGGCAATTCTGTCACGAATCTGTTCACAGGCAACGAGGCGGTGGCACTGCATAAAGGGTTGTTCAGCAGGGGTCGAGTAAACGACGAACAGCGGCCGCGACACTTAACCGCCTCATCACAAGAACTCGGTGTGGCGTATACTGACACTCGAGTAGTAGCAACCCATAATTCGCAAAGCGATTCAAACACTTCCTCCAATAATATGTAAATAAAAATCAAAATGGCGGAGCGAATTGAGCGATGGGGGCGCTCACCACGCCACTCATTCGATAAGCTCCACCAGGAAAGTGGGGAGAAAAGAGCGCGACGGAGCCAGAGAGAGAGAGAGACACACACAGAAGAACCCACCTCTTGCCCCAGCGTAGGCAAAACTAGCTCACCAGTTTTGTTGACAGCCATTTCCACCAAACAACAATTCCTGCAGGAGGAAAACGAGCAAAGCAAGCTTAATAAATAAATACGGCTAGCATCACGATACTGTGATCGTGAAAAACGTGGTTATAAATAAGATAACTTTTGTGCAAACAAAATAAATCAGATTAACAACAGTCGTTGGAACAATGAACGATGTCTATCTTGAATTCAGGCACAGCTCAAGCTTGTTGCTTTAGTTGCGAAGTTTGAAAAAACCAATTGCTCAATTTACTTGATCGTGTGTCACCTTTATGGCGACTACCGGTCAAATTTCTCCTTTTCGTACTATGTTTTTGTTGAAAATTGAATGGCTGATGAATTTACCGCTTTAAGCAATCGATCTCCATCGATTTCTTACAGAAAAACAACAAAAGTGAATAATGTTGTGGTATTCGGATTAGCGATAAAATGTCTTGTCTCATGTCTTAAAGCCATCAAACATTGATAAACAAAAGTTGTGCATCAATGTTACGATAAACGAAATTATAAGGATAGCGAACGGTTGATACAGAAAAACTCTATTTCATTTTTTCTTCTCTTGTGTGTCCAGACTCAGGTTATTGCATGACCTTATACAGCCAAATAAATTAAATCGCTAGCTCGCTAGACGTCTACTAAAACTATTTATCATAAAATTCATTTGCAGATGACTGCAGATGACGATCGCGCTGCTGCTTCATAACACAGGGAAGTCCTGCGATTGTATGTGTTCGACGGAAGTTTAAAGAAAACCGGCGCGCGGTCATTCGGCTACAATGTGACGCACGGCTACAGAAAGAAAATATGTGAAACCACAGTAAAATTAACGACCCATGTCGTCACGATTCAACTACTCTCTGAAGTCACAATGCGCACGAGGGCAGCGCAAAACGCTTTCTCTGATATAAAAGAAATTTTTCATGTGCATAAACACACCTTTTCCGTTATACTTCTTTCTTGAAAAATAAAAACAAACAAAACAGCCAAAAACATCGTAAGTTGCAATCCAGGTCGACAATATTAACTTCTTTCAAACGAACTCTGCCTATTTGCTCCGAATTGCTGGAAGTTACATTATTACTTTGTCAAAATGATGGAATTAAATTTGTGTAGCTTTCGATATTATTTGAATTCCCTCGAAGACAGTGTCAAGTGACACAACTGCAAACCCAGAGCATTTTACGTTAGAATATCACGGACGATCATGTTGAATGTTCGTCTTGCGTTGTGTCCAAATTATTCAATTCTCGTATCTTGTATCATTAATGCCTGCCACATTTTTATGGGTATTTTTTGTCGACCATAGAACTATGATCGGTTTTGTCTGGAAACCTGGCCGTCATTAAATCCTGTCATATTCTTCACATTTTCTCTGTCGCTGCGGACGGGCTTGTCACCGATACTAGTGACGAATTGTGTCTTTTAGCGGCAATGTTCGAAAACGAACACTTTTGATCTTATTCGACCATTCATCACCGCTAGTCACGCACACCAAAGAAACGTACGCAGCTAAAGAAGCATCACATCACCACGAATCTGTCCGACCAAACGTTGGTTCGCTGAGTTCCCCTCGGATTAAAAATTACGGCAAGTTTAGCTACGACCACGGGAGAGCAAGTATGAGAGGTTCGTGTTCCCGATGAGGCTGATACAATTTCTTGACTTATAGATGTGTTCGTGTACGCGAGCAAACGTGAGAGAACATTGTGTATTACGCACAGAGTGAGCCGAAAAGAGTTTTGGTAGGAGAAAAGATGACGCGCTCGCCCAATCTTCACAAACACATACAAATATTTTTACGAAACAACCACTTAAAGATATGAGAGCCACACTAACCTTCCTTGTCTCGCTCGCTCTTTCGATCGCCACTTCTCGCCGCCCGATATCCTCCGATTGTATTCGTTTCCGGGAGCAGCGATAAAGTTATCGTTTGTCATATCAGTAGCAGTTATTTGATAACTAAAAACGAATTCATCAATCCCGGCATGTTGAGGAGGGTATGTGATTCTCCAAACCGGTTATAGTTACATCCCGATCGAAGCAGCCTACGCAACACTTTTTCCAACCACTCACACACACTTACTTTACACAGCATAAAAATACACAAAAACTACCTTAGCATTGAAAGCGTGCACAGTCACTTGAGAATTATTCATTCGCTTGTTCTCCTTCAGCCGAAAGCGTTCTTGGTAGCTTTAACGGCTAGCGAAAAACCCTCCGAATCCCCCTCTAAATCAATAGAGCACAGCATGTCACCTCAAGTATCACCATTTCCGGCAACCAGCACCTTTGTCGTGGAAGGCGCAGTTTTTTCAATCGCACACACTTCCGTTACACAGCTGCATAGGCCAGTCTACACCTCCCTCCTCCTACTACAGAAGAATCAACCACTGTACACGGTGGTATCCACGGCAAGATATCTGGCACCCGCAACGCCTCGTTCCACACACTCAGTTGCAGGTAAAGCCGTCTCCGAACAATGAAATCACTTCTCAATAATACTACAGACAGACGTCACGCGATAGGCAGAAGCATTGAAATAAGTCTTCCGAGTAAAATGTTTTTTCTTCCAATCCACCGTGCTAGACGTACATTTGCAAGCTCTCTTGAAGTATTCTCGCAATACGGTACACACACTCGCACAGTGACGAACACATTGCTTTACACACTGCACACAAGCCCACACATGTACCTAGGAGCTGCAGCTACGCCGTTTTTTTCAGCCCCCTGACCGACTGTTGCGACATTATTGTGACTTACGCGAGGTTCTGCAAATTCCGTAGAGCTTACTTTTCACCGGTAATCGACTGACTGGCGGTCAATGCAGACGTGAAAGTTTATTCCAACCAACCGACGTGTACCTGCCGAACTCGTCTGCTACCGATTACTGCCTTTCTTCCTTCACACTTTTTTCTCACTCTTTTTCAGGTCGTTCCTACGGAACATATTCATCGACGACTACGACTTTTTTCGTCCGCTCTGGGGCGGTTTTTCGCCGGTCGCACTTGTGCTCGCTCACACGATTTCGCCCGTCATTTAGCTTCTCTTTCTAGCTACGCCCGTTTGACATTCAAATTTGACGCAATCGTCGATCCCCGCTAGGCACCTTTGCCTGTAAAACTGTGACTTGAATTTTGCACAAGCATCTAAAAAAAAAACAGCCCGATAGAAACGGATGGAATTTAAGTAACAATTATTATCTTTTATTTACTAGAGTTCTTCAAGCAAGAAACCTACAACATGAACGTTTACACTATTGCCCAGCAATCGATAGCGTTGCTTTACCGTTACCGCATCAGGGAAGCAAAAATATTCTGGAAAACTCATTAATCTGGCCACTTCTTGCGGTGTAAAGTACCTGACGCGCAGTGTCCTTAATAATGCACATTTTTCGTCGTGTTCGACCGCGTTCGTAGCACTTTGATAAATGTTATCAAAATCCTGTTTTGCAAGAGGAGAGAACACCGATCCAGTTCCTTCGGCGTAATGGGTGTACGCTTTCGTGAAGCACATCGAGTTGGTCGATTCGGATGTACAGATATCCATAATCTGTAAATGTCTCTTCAGCGTCACCTCTTTCAACAGATAAGATTCAATGGCTTCCAAATCCTTGGTGATTGCACCAATATTCACCGGTTGTACTGCAACGGTGTTAGGAAGTTGTGAAATAATTCCTTCAGCATTCCATCTAAAATAACTTCCTTTCCGTTTGGCGATACAATAATATCGGTGACGAGTGTTTGGTATTCCGAATTGGTGTGGAGACAGTATATACTCCTGAAAGATGAAGCCAGCGTTCTGCAGGCGGTCCTTGTACAAGGCACATGCTTGGGACGTTTCGAATCCTTTTACATTTTCCATCAGAATGAACTTCACGGTCGGAATTCCTTCAAGTAGCGAGCAAATATGCTGGAAAGGTTCGGCCCGGCAATCGTCAACATCATTGAATTTTCCATTTCGCGAAAAAGGTTGACACGGAGGAGACATTAGTATCGTATCGATACGCATTTTTGTTATACCGCTCGCGGTCAAACTAAGAATATTTCCATTTCGAACGACATGTTCTCCAAAGTTTTGCCTATAAACTTGATTGGCAATCGGGTTAACATCAAGCGCAGATATGATTTCGAACGCTTTGCCGGTTCCTGCAAATACGAAGAGCGTGGTTAAAATTGCGGTAAGTGATTAAACACCGTTTTTTCACAAACTCTCTAATCCCATTCTCATGCCGCCAATGCCACTAAATAACTCCAGTACTCTGAATGCGCTGTTTTGTTTCGAAGTCGTTGAATCCATTCCTAAATCGTTGTCGGAACAAACTATTTGCAAAGAAACCGATCCGTCAAATGTCTATTTGCGATTGACAACGTGTGCAGTCGAGAAGTAAACAAACCTCATTTACTTCTTGGGGAGATGAATGTGATATAGCTCTACAGTTTCTGGACCTTAAAGGAGCGATAGGAACGGCTAACAGGGAGAATACGGGCAACATAATAGAGCACAAATAGTAATAGGCTAACTTTTATTTCAGTGAAATAATTAGGTGTTTTTTTATAATCAGCGTTATCTATATTTAGGTAACCCTGCCACAAATACCTTTGTGCACCTTTGGCGAATATTTTATTGCAGTAGACGTACAATAATATAAGTGTATTCCACATCAGAGAAAACAACCAAAGAAATTCGCATCTGTCAAACGCAGCAATCTGCTTAACGCAGCAATCTGCAAAGGTATGTGCTTACGTAGAATTGAGAAACATTGAATTCACATTATTATCGCAAAATATTAATGTAATGTTTCTATTTTAAGATCATTAGATCTGAAAGAGAATTGAAATTTGGCAGACTGTGCCTGCAGCAGTTTATTTTGTCAACCTACACTTCTTCGCGTATCTGTTTATCACCAGTATCAACAACATGAGCAAATCAATGGATAAAAAGGAAGTCCTGCAAGCTATAGTAATAGGCGATTCGTACAATGAAAACTTCCAACCATTTACTGGTACATCGCCACTGGTAAGTGTGTTTCGTAAACTAATTTCTAGAAGTCTTATCATTCAAATTATCATCGTAAATCGTGACTTTACTGACTAGGCTTTGCTGCCAATCGTAAACGTGCCGCTGGTCGATTTTACACTCGAAACGCTGAGTCGAAACGGAGTGGAAGAGGTCATCATGTTTTGCAGCAACCACATCGGCGAAGTCAAGCGCTACATCCAGCAGCGTCAAGCCGAAAAGTGCACCTGGTCTATTAACATGTCGGTTACAATTATCAGCTCAACTTCGTGTCGCAACCTGGGAGAAGCGTTGCGTGATTTAGACGCCAAACACATCATTCGGGGCAACGTGCTGCTGCTGAGCATTGAAAGCATCACGAATGCGAACTTGGCACTGCTGCTGGATGAGCACAAGCGTCTCATGAAAGTGGATAATGGTGCCGTGATGACGATTGTTCTGAAAGATGGTGTTGCAGGTATGCGGACCGGTAACGAGTTGTTGATTGCGGTGGAACCTTCTACTCGTCGTCTGCTCTTCCATCAACGTTTGACCCAGCAGCAAACGAAAGACAACTTTGAGCTTCCACTCGAGATGTTTCTCACCAATCGTGATGTGACAGTATGCCACGGAGTTCTTGATCCCCAGATTGCAGTGTGCAGTCAAATGGCATTACCATTGTTTGCTGATAATTTTGATTTCCTTACGCGCGATGACTTTGTTCGTGGCGTGCTAATCAATGAAGAAATTCTAAACAGCCGCATTTACGTCAGCAAGTTGGCGCGGGAAGAATATGCCATGCGCGTCAACAATTGGCAGAGCTACCAGATGGTAAATTTGGACGTTATCAATCGTTGGGTGTATCCGTTAGTGCCAGATATGGGCATCAGCCAGTTCCTTCAATACTACAAATGCTATCGGAACAACATCTATCGCCATGGCGATGTGCGACTGGCGCGTTCCAGCAAATTGGTCGGCGATTTGGTAATCGATAAACAAAGTTCCATTGATGAAAATACGTACATTAATCAATCGACGATTGGTAAAAACTGTGCCGTTGGAAAAGGTTGTCGAATTGAAAACAGTTTCTTGTTTGAAGGCGCTAAAGTTGGCGACGGGTGCGTGCTGGATCATTGCCTGATCGGGATGGGTGCATCAGTTGGTTCCAATTGTAACATTTCGGAAGGCACTGTACTGGGAGCAAATGTAGAAATACCCGCTGGTATGAAAATCGTCAAGCTTCTTGTACAAGCAACGGCACCGGAAAGCGAATGGGCTGGCGTATCGAAAAAACTGGCGGATCGCGCATTCACCGTGCCGGATGAACAAAACGATGAAGATTCCAATTCTGATGACGAAAACGAAGCTAATCTTTTCGATCAACCGACCTATCTCTCAGTGCTGCCAAGAGCGTATTCTCCATCTATTTATGAACCATCTGACGAGGAGTCCGAGTCTGGAGAAGCATCTCCTGTACAGGAGGATGCGAACATTTTCCTATCGGAAGTGGTGGAATCGTTGAAACGTGGTTTTGCGGAGCAAACCAACGCAGAGTATTTGATACTGGAAATCAATTCATCTCGCTATGCATACAATATGTCGCTGAGTGAGGTTAATTTCTATGTAGTAAAAGCTATTTTGCAAATTTTAGTGTTGCAGGAAAACGTTGAAACGAACACTGTTGCAACGTTGCGCAAAATATTAGCATACTTTGGTGTTGTGTTTAAAAACTATATTCGCGATAACGATGCTATGCTCGACTGCTTGAAAGCGTTCGAAGAGATGAGTCAATCGAATGAAACGATTCGCAGCAAAATTGCACAACTGGTGCACTATCTGTACGAGAGTGATTTGATGAGAGAAGATGTTATTATTGAATGGTACGAAGACTTGGACGACGAATCGCTGAAGAAGGCACTCTGCAAGTTGGTGGAATGGCTAAACGAATCCAGTGACGAAGAAGGGGAAGAAGACGATGAGTGAGGATGAAACGATGTTCAATACGTTTTCTAGAATGAGGCAATAAAAAAAATCTTCTTGATTTAAAACATAGCATAATTGAATATCACCTAGCAGAAAATTATTGATGATATCAACAACAACCGAATGTTTATAGAAGCTTAACATTTTAATTGATGATTTAGAGCGGTTTTGGAGCGGTTTGAAGTCGTCATTGTATCTTTCTGTTGGCGATACATATTATCATCAGACTTATTTATGTCTACAATTATTCACCAACTGCTCAATGTTTTGAAAGTTTTATTTAGTCCTTTTCTCTGCATTTTCTAAACAAGCACATAACCAAAACGGTAACGTTAGTAACGCTAGTTTGACATCAGTTATTTCGTTCGGTTTCTCCGCTGCTCGTCGAGCTAAAAGTTTGTTTTGGAGTAAAGCATGTCGAACGCACATTTATTTCTTAAATCAGGGTTCCCAAGAGCACCACTGCAGAATGGAATTGGGCGGTACGTGTGCCAGTTGCAGCGAATTACGCTCAAATACTGCAAAAGCAGCGGATCCAGCAAGGGCATGCGGGAATTTCTCGAACACGAGTTGGTGGATTTCAGCCGGTCGAATCCGGGTGTTGCGGTTTACATCAAGCCGCGTCGCCATCGCACAGCTGTAATTTCAGCGGAGTTTTTGAATGGCGAGCGAACTTGGATCAATTGTCGCAACCACAGCCGTGATGAGATATCAAAATGGGTTCACGTAATGAAGCAATCGAACGGACAAGCGGAAGAAATGCGTTTACGTAAACAGTGGCACACGGACATTCCTAGTGTGCAAGGCCCGTGGACGCCGTTCACGCATCGTCATCATTCAGCCAATACGACCGAGTTTCCTTGCAAAGAACTGTCCAAGCTTAAAATCACCGAACCCAGCGCTACTGAAAAACTGTTGGAATTGTACCAAGCGCAACGAGAAAAGGTGTCTAAAAGTGGATAATCAGCACCGGATGTCGTCAATGTTTCTGTATGCTTTTTAGTTAGTTATGGTAGAATAAAAACAAAACAGTAATGAGCATCGTGTAGGAGTACTTATTCGAAAGAACAATTGTTAGCAATTCATTCATATTTGCTCGTACTACGGCAATTCAATTTGCAGAGAAGTATGGGACCTTAAATTAAATTGGCAGACCGGTTTATTTACGTTTCGTTTCTGTGAGTGGCGTTACGCTGTCAAAAGTCGCGTAACGCAGAACTTGCGAAGTTGTAGCTTTATAAGGATATGCTGATAGCAACGATATCTTAGTTCAAATTAATCAGAGTATATAGAATAGCTCGAGAGCTATTTCATTCTTTTTAACATAGTACGATACGTTAACTATTCCTTTGCATAACCAAAGTTAATGGTTCGTGTAGATGGTGTTTTAGAAAAAGCTGGAAATATGTATGTCGATGGCCAGTTCCGATGTTTATGTGCACTAGTTGGTTTGGAGAACCCGTTATCTGTCAACATACGATCGCATCAGTTAAATGGTGCCCAACAATACTTGCTTTGGCTTCTCGTTCGACGATTTTATTGTTGTCCTCTTTTGCGAGACATTTTCAATGCTAGTACGTTTGTTCTACACTGAATAGTATGTGAGGCTTGTGTTTAAAATGTCTGATACTAAAACAACGAAGTTGGAGAAGGTCCTTCCATCTGATGAGGACCTTGGCCGAAGGAACTGTTGTTGGAGGGAGCTCGCACAGGTAAGGCGTGTTGGCTTGCTGGATAATCCCACACACTTGAACACTGTGTCCATCCTATGTTTTATGGCCCGCAGAAGTACGAAAAAGATCATGCTGAGGAGCTGGAAAACGCCATGGATATTGACGCCGTAATCGAAATGATCAATGATCAAGAAATGGATCCTGAAAGTTCGGTTAGTGACGTCGAAGAAGCTTCATCGCAGAACGAGAGCGGCGATGAGAATCAGGAAGATATCAAACAACAGCTGAAATTGACCGTTTCTTCACGCAAGCGAACGTGGGAGGTGAATGGTTTGAAGGAAATATTAGAGGACCGCGATTTCGCTATGGTGAGCCACGAAAAGGTTGAAAATTGGCTGCGAAATCAAATGCATAGCATTTCAAGTCAGCTAAGTGTTCAATACAAAAAGAAGGTTACCACGGTGACTGAAACGTGCATGGATGCCGATGCCGACTCGCAGTATTCGGTGGACACGGCACAGTATATACGATCGAACAAAAAAGTTAGCAATCGAGTTAAGGTGACCACGATGATCAAACAATATGCCGTTACTAGCAACGTACGCTACCATTCAATGGAAGACATTTCCGACACAAAGCTAGCGAACGACCAGCATACGTTACAAACACCTTCTCGGCGCTATAGTATAACAGAAATGGCGTTAAATCCAACAAGTTCCATAGACAATAGGCGGTCACCACAAACGAAGCCCGTCGTTCGCACCGCCCAGACCACCAATCATCGTACCAGGAAAAAAGTGTTCAAAAAAACAATCCCCCGCAAGCGAGTTGATCGTACGAAATCCACTGAACAACGGTGCCCCCAAGACCAGCAACCGATGCAGGCGGAAATGTATGAAAAAGCCTTAGAGCAGTGTGCGAAAATGAAGAAAAACAAAACGCGCCGTTCCTCCCGGGTCTCCAAAAACAGTGACCGGAAGCTTATAAGCGAAACTCCTCGAAAATACTCATCAACTTCATCGTCCGATGACAACAATGATGAGGAAGTGTTTCGAGGCTCGAACCAGTATGCCAAATCTTCCCAGCAAATGAAAACCAACTTTTCCAGTGCGGCAGAGGTCGCTTCAAAGTTAACTAGATCTCGCGATCGGCAACCAACCTTAAACCAATCCAATCAAAGTTCTTCGTCCGAGCAGGAAATCGTAGAACCGTTCCAGTCAATTACGCTTGGGGTTTCAAAACGCCAGCGGTTACAGAATGAAGCATCCAGTGCAGGCACTGATGTTGGGCAACACAGCCGAAACGTTTGCATGCAGTCAAAGGGCAAGCGCCATGGTGAGGGCTTAGTTATTTTTCGCCCCAAAGTTATACATCCGACCCTACCAGACACCGAGCAGATTTACCTTCGCATGGCTGACTTAACACTGGAAGGCGTTACAAAGCAGCGAGACCTTGAGCTGTTCCGAGATTTCAACTATAAGGTTCATCCAAACTCAATCATCTGCTTCTATCCCAGTGATTCAGAGTGTGACGAATCGCGGTCCCAACATATCTCGGAATCGAGTATCGATTCCTCGCTCGACGCGGACGATCCTATCCTTACTTTCAATCCACGCAATGTTAAACGGCTGAACTTAGTTGAAGTACCTTACCATTTGCAAAATTGTTTCGCTGTTTGGGAAGACGGGACAAAAACATATATTAGAAGAAATGTAAACAACACACATAATAGCGATTCGCTGGTAAATGGGAAGTAAAGTACATAAACACTGTGGCCAAGTTAGTTCTAAAAGAACCAAGCATAAAAAGTCTGCTTAGGAAGGTAAGAGATAAGAAGCAAAACTAGAGTTAATATGTGAAATATATTGAAACATTAAAAGAGATAATTTATTCCCAAGTGTACATTTCAAACGAGTCCTAATACATATATTTCCAGTTTTGTCCAACATGGCGAACGCTTGCACGAAAGTAATTACTGCTTGATAATGAGGCGATTAGCAATCGAAAAGAAGAAAATGATGATTTTGGCTATCCTACAAGATTAATGCCGATTTCGTTATCAGAGTTCACTTCATGTCAAACTAATTATTTTCTATTCACCTCCATTTGCATCCGCTGCGATCAGAAAACACTGTAATTGGAAAAAAACATCTGTTGCTCTGCAAAGAATTTGAATATATGTGCGGTATACCTTTAAAGAGTTTTTTCAGCGTAACGTAAGTAGAAATCAAACTCAGTATATTCTTTTGATTTCACATCCGGACCAATTGAGTCTTTGGAACATCCGCTCTCTTTTTCAATCAACCTCCAACTTTCGGAAGCTGCCAGCCAAGCCATATGTTGAGTTATCGGTAGCTCCTGTGCACCCGTTCAGCGGTTCCTTTAGTGCTCCTACTGTACCCTCTTTGGCCGCATCGGAGTACATGCTCAAGTGAACAGTCATCGCATCGTCAGCCATCAGTTGACTCCGGTACGCTTCCACTTCCTGTTTCCAGAGGCGGATCATATCAGCCATCGGCATCACCCCTCCATATTCTTTCGGCAGCAGACGTTTCTCCAGCTCAATGTCCTTGATGTCGGTGTAGAATCGGATACGGTCGCGTAGCTTCTGCGAGATCAACGACATCCCAAAATCGACTGCCATCTTCATCGCCGGGTTAATATTGCATCCGTACATCTCCCTATGACGCATTGGCAGGATCTTTTCACCGTTCTTTGCGATCCTCACCGCTTCTTTGATTGTGAATAACGTCAAATACTGCAGTCCGATTCCTGTACCAACACCGGCGTGGATGAAGCCTCGAATTTGATTCTCCTCGTTTGCCATCAGTGTTTCGTAGCAAATGCCATGCATTTTAAGCATATCTGCATTAGTGAATTCGCGTAGATCGAATACACCGGGACGGTAGAAGATCACGCGACGCCCTTCTCGGTCACGCTCTGGCAGTGCGAACATGTAGCTGCAGAAAGTAAGCGTTGCGACATTAGAATAAGTTACCGCAGAACTTATGCTCGATTTACCCGAGGTCAAGGAGTTTCGCCATCTTCGGCAGTCGGCAATCAAGATTCTTGAACGCACCCTCGAACGCATTTTTCAGTAGCACATAGCGCTCTATATTTTCCTGTACTACCGGGATCTGAAACTTCTTGGCCCGAAGGAATTTCAGGAAAAAGATTGCATCTACAAGAAAGAAAGCACCGAAAGCAAAAGGGTATAGTTATTTCAATGGCAGGAATGAACTGCAAACCCTACCAACCCATGCGGATTTTGCTGATACGCGGGTTCTTCTCGGCCCACTCGCGCAACATCTGGAGCGCATGGTCACGGGTAGCCTGTGTTTCCCGTAACTCCTCATGGGCGATTTGACGGAGCTCGTCCGATAAGGTGAAACGATATTGATCTGCCTTCGTGATGGCTTTTGTATATTTCATTTTGCGGTCCTGTGATAAAAGAGAAATTGAACTGATTGAACATATCGTCTGAATGTATGAGTATAGATATTTAAAAGTAACTTTCACAGTAACATACAACAAACTTTTAGTACAATTTAAAGACATAAGGCAGTTGGAAAATATATTTAGTAAAACGTTATTTATTATTGTTTTCTATCAAGAGAGACATGTTAGAAAACCGCAATTCAGCAATCAGTGGATTCACAGGTACGACTTTCATCAATTGGCATCCGATATCACGTAACTTATAATTAGCAATGATTTTTTAGATGAAGTAGTAACTATATAACGAATTTAAGAGAAACTATTAAAGTCAAATAACCCCAAGTCATACAAAGCACCATATACACTGCGGGTTGCATGGTGATCAAATCTAAAATATATTTGTCCTTCGAACGGGTTAGAGGAGTTGTAAAATACGTTCAAAAGGCAAATATGATTGAGCGTTTACACATCTCAATGGGTTTTATACATAGCGTAAGTAATATTTGATCACTTTTACAGGGTATAAATGTACCAGAATGGCGTTGATTTACGTTTATTAGCGTTTATTATTGGCCGAATAGCGTTTATTCCGCGTATACCGCGTATAGTACGTCAAAAGTATAAAAAACATAAGCCAAAATATGAATCTGTGTTAGTTGCCATAACAAACGGACAGAGAAAACGTAACCCGAAAGCCGCAGAATAGTGAAACGTGTTTAGCGCAGGTGATTTGGAATGGTTGGCTGGTTTTGTTTTGCCACTGGCAACCGGAACCCACGGACGGCGCTTGAATTAGATATTCTTTTTACAAAGATTATAAGATACGAACGATAAGTAGTAACCCTAGTAACATCATTATGTAAGAGGTCAACCACGCTTTTAGTTACGATTTATGTTACATTACTACGTCACAAAGCGTTGGACTAAAAATGTGGTGAATGTAGGTCACTATGCCAATCTAGACAAATATCATCCAATCGGTCCACTGTGGTTTGCCCGTGATTCAGCTAGTTCCACGCCTGATCCGACGTCGTTATGCAACAATACGTTGGTAGCAGCAAGCGATGGGTGTTTCTTTTTATCTAAAGTGCCTATGCTCCGCAGGACAGTCGGTTTGTTTGACTTTGTAGGACTTTAGGGTGGTGAAACTCACTTTTTCACCGTGATCGTGATATCGTTAGTTAGACCACCTTTATGCACCGTCTGCGACTCACTTCATTCTTCAATAGCACTTATAAAGAACACTTCTGAACTGCATCTCGCCAACAAGGGGCTGAGGAATTCAAGTGTGTTGCTTCATCTGGTACAGCTACGAGGTAAACAGAAGACTTCAACGAACGAAAGGAACGAAACGAACTGCATCGCCGGTTCTTTGTGGAATGCATAGGCAAATATTTATGCAAACATTTTTGCATAAATTTTTGCATTCACTTCAACAGCACAATGTTTTTCCCACTGGTAGGTGGAATTGAAGACATAAAAATAAAATTTAAAAACACGTCAGAAAGTGCTGCTATATGTAGTTTAATAAATTTTGCAGTTTACTTATACTAATTGTGTAAAAGTGACAATAATTGTAGCTACCCGTTCTTTGGAGTTTTGTAAGAGAAATCTGTTTCATGTTCCAACATAACGATTACACCGGGCCGCTTAGTCTGGTTTAGTATATTTTAATAAAGATCTGCAAAGTGACCCCGAGGACATGTGTGTCCTAGCGGTCGATCTCGCCGAACACCACGTCCAGCGTACCAATAATAGCCACCACGTCAGCCAGCATGTGATGGCGCCCGAGTTTGTCTAGTGCGGCGAGATGTGCAAATCCGGGCGCTTTGATTTTGCAGCGGTACGGCATGCTGGAACCATCCGCCACCAGATAGATCCCGAACTCGCCCTTGGGTGCTTCGACCGCGGTATAGGTTGTTCCCGGAGGGACCTGGTAACCCTGCGTGTATAGCTTGAAGTGGTGGATAAGCGCCTCCATTGAACGTTTCATCTCGAGTCGCGACGGTGTCGTCAGCTTCACGTCGTCCGTTTTAACTTCACCAGCCGGCATCTGGTTGAGACACTGTTCGATGATCCGAAGCGACTGGCGCATCTCCTCCACTCGGCATAGGTATCGATCATAGCAATCACCCTTGGTACCGATCGGTACATCGAACGAGACTCGATCGTACGCATCGTAAGGTTGTGCTTTACGTAGATCCCACTTTATGCCGGAACCGCGCAGCATGACTCCGCTGAAGCCGTAGTTGAGTGCATCCTCGGCAGATACGACACCGATGCCAACGGTACGCTGTACCCAGATACGATTGGCAGTCAGTACGTCTTCCACTTCGTCCAGTCGCTCACCAAATTTAGATGCAAATTCGTGAATGTCATCGAGCAACCCGAGCGGTATATCCTGGGCAACACCACCCGGTCGAATGTAGGCAGCGTGCATTCGGGCGCCGGAGACCCTCTCGTAAAATTCCATCATTTTCTCTCGTTCCTCAAACAGCCAAAAGAACGGCGTCAGTGCACCGATATCCAGCGCGTGTGTCCCGACTGCCATGATGTGGTTGAGAATACGCGTAACTTCAGCAAATAACACGCGAATGTACTTCGCGCGCAACGGAATATCAACGTTCAGGAGCTTTTCGACAGCAAGCGAATAGCACTGCTCGTTGCACATCATCGAAACGTAATCCAGCCGATCGAAGTACGGTAGTGCTTGGGTGTAGGTTTTGTACTCGATCAGCTTCTCGGTGCCGCGGTGCAAGAGACCGATGTGGGGATCGGCCCGCATCACCGTTTCACCGTCCAGCTCGAGCACTAGCCGTAGAACACCGTGCGCTGCCGGATGCTGGGGGCCAAAGTTGAGGGCCATGTTGCGGACAGTCTTTTCTACCGGTGCGATCTTGCTGTTCCACGGCGGTATTTTCCAGCGGGATGTCACCGCGTCCGGGTACATGACCGGACCTTTGAATTGGTCTATAAACTCCTCGTCCGGGAACCACTTGCCAGCCTTCCGAAACGTCTGCCTTTGATGTGAGCAGGCGACGTTCCTAAGCAACCCTTGAGCCGCATACATTTTACTGACGGCGCACTTGATAACACTGTTCAGTATCAATAATGCCATCTTTGTCTTAGCGGTGAACTGACAAACTGAATCAAAGGTGTTTCCGCGACAATCGAATACGATGTTGTATCCTTTTCTCTAATGAACTGTTGCTGTTCGACTAGTTTATCGTAATCGAAATTAACATGAACACAGACAAAAAGTACGGAAAAACGTGGCGGCGATACTACGCAAAGAAGCGACGAAGTCTCCTGAAAACGAGGACTGCGCCTACTTAAACAGAGCTGTAGAACATTATAAATGTGAGATTTTTACAGACTGTCCGTCAGAATTAGATAATCATTTTGGTACTGAACTGAGCTATACAAACATTATTTATGCTGTTTTGCTTTTTTGCGTTTTTTTGCAACTCATTTGAAAAATCATCAATCAATTTCGGTGTAAAAAAACTCTCCGCAATAACAACAAATAACGCATAATACTTAAATGTAAGTTTCGCAATTTTCAGACAAAATGGTGTTTGTGGTTAGCCATCTTGATTACCAATCATTAACATCAATGTACCATTATTTTCCTTTTTTTGCAAAAAGTTCAAGGTCGTAGGGTTTGACTGACTTCCACATAAAAACCCGACTGGCCGGTCTGCTTGTCCTGCCTTTATCGTGGGTCCCGTTTCGTTTATTCGAAACTGTGGTGCAGAAATGCACAATGCACAACCCATGCTATATGCTCATGTCAAGGCCACGTTTCTGCCCTGTTGCACAGCTCTTCTGAGACGTCTGCCCGGTGCAATGTGGACACGCTGATCACCGTTAAATGGTAAACACTACCTACTGACCAACAAACTGTGCACGTTGTTACCGTCCACGACTTCAAGTGAATTACTCAATGGTCTCGAGCAGGTTTTTGCGCACTGTTTTGCGGCGACCACTGCCCAGAAATGCTTTAACCGCCCTTCATTATCTCGCCTACGAGACGAGATGCAGCTTTGAATGGATCAACCGACGGGCAGGTGGTCAGGCGGCATCTTGGCGGGTGGCGGTAAAGATGCCGGTTTTCTCATTTCACAGCGATGGGCTTTGCGCGTTTTTCCCTGCTCAAGGTTACTGCTGGCATGCATTCTCAGCGAAATGTGGGCTCCGGCCAAAGGGCAACCCGTTGATGTTTCAGGCGTCATTGTTGAGCGGTTTGCGAAGCGTTTTAGCCGTCTTGCATCAAGAAAGATTATCGTTAGAGGCCGCTTCGAGTTCGATGCATTTTATCGATGCATCAAACCGGTGGACTGACATTAGTGAGATAAATTAGCCCCCCCATGTAATCATGGACTATTCTAGAGACACAAATCGGTCGAAGAAAGGAAACAGGTTCTAATTCTTCAAGAATAGAAGGAAATATAATACGATTGGTTGATAATTAGTGCCCTGATGGTGGACAAACTTCACTCTTACTCTCTAAAAGATCTGTTCATGCTCGACGTTTTATTATTGAATGTTATAAAATATTTTGTTTTAGATGACTTTTAACCTTGATTTTGATGATTTTTTACATTTACCTTTTTTAAACTGAATTACGAATACTAAAGTTATATCGATGTTTAAGTTTATTTATGTGAATTAAGTTTTTGAAAACTTATGCCCTTATGTATGCAAATAGAATAGAAGCTAGTAAAATCGACATCGTTATTGACAGGGATCCTTTAACGCCATCCGCATCGTATGTGGATAACCTTGATGCAAGCTGTAAAGTATCTCCGTGTGCTCAAATAATAGTTATTATGAACGTCATCATCATAATATATAGCCTGTGTTTCTTGTGCCCTTTAGCTCTAAGTGACTCGCGGCAAGACTAAGTCGCTGTTGCTTGAGGATATCTAACGGTGGGCGGTACGGGAGTTAAACAATACTTTGCTCGGGCCGCAACCCGGTACGCTGATTGATTACTTACCGTCCTTGTTCGCTAGCGATCGAAGGTGAAGTTGCTCTTATCCGGGATAATCAAGAAATAATTTCCCTTGCGCTGGCTTGTGAGAGCAATCTGTTGGTCCGCTGAAGTACTTCGCTTAGTTAGCAAACATATTGTTATTGCATGAAAATCACACGCGACTAGCACAAAGTTAAAGCAAATACCTAGCCTAACGTAGGTTGTTTTGCGAAAAACATTTGTCTTTTTTGGCAACCCCAATTGTCCGGTTCTAAGAAGATCGTTTCTCAATCACTAAGCACAAGTCGTCCAATAAAAACGAAAACTGAACACTATTAAATGGCTGGAACACTATTTCATGTCCATAGAAACACTAAACTATGTGATCGTCACACTAGAATGTCGTCCCGAAATGCCCGTCTCGATCGCCAGCTAAACAACGACTGATCATTCGCCGAACGCCAAACGAGAACTGTCTCCTGATGGCGCACGCAAATGCGCAACCCGTTTGCGGTGGTCTCGCAAAGGCGTGGTGGCAACACCCCTACCATTTTATTTACTCCACGATGCCAGCGTTGCTATCACAGGCACAAAGAAAACTGATCTAAACATTGGAAGACAAAAAATAGCGAACGAGGCAAACCTGCAAGACATTGGTGCAACAGTGACCACAGGTAACAGCGGTTTGGGTGGAAAAGAAAGGTTAGGTTTTTATCGTTAACCTTGCGAGCCTTCGACACAGCCAACGTCTTCCCCGTTCTGGATACATTTGGCCAACGTGGGCTTGGCCTAGTTTTTCACGAGACGTAATGTGAAATATTGTTTGTGGTTTCACATAATTTCTTTTTACTGCAGATTTCAGAGCGGCCGGCAAGCGGTTATTGTTTCATAACATTGTGGTAAACTATACACAATTCTCTACTTGTGACTTAACGGCGTTTCGGGAGAAAGTTGCAACAAAAATGCTGGGTCGGCAAGGTTAAAAAAGCGGTAAAATAAAAACGGGTAGCTTCAGAATTTGCCAGCGACAACTGGCGATGAAGAACAACCGTAGCAATCGCTCGTCCTTCCGTACAGTCCATCACACGTTTGAAATTTAAGGTATGTGTCATAGATCAACATTTTCAAGCTAAAATAATAAAATTGTAATTGAAAAATCTTAACAAAGAGCGAAAAGCAATTTGCAAATCCTGGATTGTATCACTAAAATCAAGAAAGGACCGAATGGTCCTGCCAATGGTTCTGGCTGATGCCTTGGACGACACCAGCAGAGAAAGTAATAACAACATCGAGCCGCAAAGGGCTCTTGACTCCAGGACTTCCGACCTTGTTGTAAATCGTTACGAAATTGTACAAGCTAAATTAAAACAATTTTACCACGCCAACAACCCTTAACAACACGTGTCTTTTGAAGAGACACTCTTCGTGCGATACCGGGGAAAATTTCGAAACCGCAACGGTAAAAATGTCCAAATCAAAAAATCGCAGAGATGCATACAACATTGCGTAGAAATGTCAGGAGACTGAAAATAGATTAACTGGCCACACTGAAGTTATGTACACAAATCAAAAGCGTCTGAAAGTGCCAAACAAGTGTCAATAATAATAAAACAAAAATTTTTTTTAATAACAGGCATTTGGGAATTTGTACTCACTATACGTAAACGATAAAATGGTGAAATTAAGTTGCCTCTATCGATTGCTTTTTTATTTAGCGTTTACTGTGAGCTTCGCTAGCTCCGACTGCGGGTGCAATAACAAGCGCGTGCCGGAAGGAGTAAACTCGCCAAAAGAACAAATTATATTCCCAAACAGCGGACTGGAAAGGGCAGAAAAACTGCTGGATTTGGTGGAACATTCGAAGCATTATGACCAAATGAGCCTGATACCAGGAGGAGAGCATCTGATCGGCACCAACGAACCAATCTTCCCTGCCGATCGAGAGTCACCGGCTCGTTCCGTGACCGTCCGTGAATTTTACCTCGATCAGTACGAGGTGTCAAATGAACGGTTCAAGGAGTTCGTGGACCAAACGGGATACATCACGGAAGCGGAAAAGTTTGGCGACAGCTTCGTCTTTCAACGGCTGCTTTCCGACGAGGTGCGCAAAAAATATGAAGACTTCCGTGTTGCTGCCGCTCCGTGGTGGTATAAGGTGCAGGGAGCATGCTGGAAGTATCCCGAAGCGGACAAGGCACGTGGCATCGACGATCGCCTGGATCATCCCGTAGTACACGTATCCTGGACCGATGCTGTGGCATACTGTCGTTGGAGAGGAAAACGTCTGCCGACGGAGGCTGAATGGGAAGCCGCCTGCAGGGGAGGACGGAAACAAAAACTCTTTCCGTGGGGCAACAAGCTGCTCCCAAAGGATCGCCACATGATGAACATTTGGCAGGGCAAGTTTCCCGATAACAACCTAGTGGAGGACGGTTGTGATTCCACCTGTCCCGTGACGACTTTTCGGCAAAATCCATATGACTTGTACAATATTGTTGGGAATGTTTGGGAATGGACGGCGGATTTGTGGGATGCAAACGGAGCGAAACAGGTCGGAGAGCAGAAACCGGGTGTTGATCAACCAAACAGGGTGAAAAAAGGGGGTTCCTACCTATGCCATGAGTCGTACTGCTATCGTTACCGCTGTGCTGCTCGATCGCAAAACACTGAAGACAGTTCCGCTGGCAATCTCGGTTTTCGGTGCGCTGCCGATGTAAACTAATGACGAAACTAATTCGCCGCACTCATTCCGCATGTGATAAACTGAATAAAGAAACTGAAGTTACTTCTTGTTTAATACTGCATTTCTGCTGTACATTTATGATGGTTGTTGATGGGAATTTGAAATTGCTACATTTGAAAATTTTATCCGGCAACACTGACAAATTGAAAGACCGCGACGAAGTTTGACGTTGCCGGGCCGCATGGAGAAAAACAAACGTGTTTACTATTGCACGCGGAATTTCGCCTAGAAAATGTTTCCACAACTGAAGACGCAGATAAAACAAGAAAAACTGAGCTTTTCCGATGTTGGTAAGTGTGTACAAATGAAGAACGAACAGAAGATAATGCGTAACTTGACTTATATTAATGTATTCTTATTTTTCTCAGAGGACACGAATTCGGAAGCGGACGATGAAAGGGCAGCGGCCATCGAAACTATATCTCGCAACATCAAGCAAGAGAAATTAAGTGGTTCCGTGAGCGGTAGGCATCCGTTGGCGGTGTTCCATACTATACAGAACTTGTGTCTTTCTGCTTACACGAAAAACTAGCAGAAAATATGAAGTGACTGGTTGCATATTAAAATAGTTTCTTCATTCTCTTCCTGAATGTAGCGGATGCAGAAGAGGACCAAGAAAGGGCCAGGCACATCGAAACGAAAACCCCAACAATCAAGCGGGAAAAAGCTTCCGATTCCGAGGATGGTAGGTAATCATAGCTAAAGGAGGCTTCATATCAAACTAATTTTGATGTTCTTTTCTACCCTAATAAGACATGCAAAACGATGCCGATAATATCCGGTCCTCAAGAGAGACCACGCCATCCGACGACGTGGACAGTACTATTAAAGAGAAGCATCTTTTGACGCTGTTAAAACGCTGCCAGAAATCCGCCTTTAGCAACGAAATGGAGACAAAGCTGCGGGATTATTTGAACCAGTTTCCCAACATTGGACCTATTTCAAGGGCCCGAGACGTTGAGCTCGATCTTACCGACCCTGACGAAGAAGCATGGGTTATTCAGTGTCCCGCTAGTGTTGATCCTTGTAGCGTGTTGTTAAACACAAAGCTCAATCTTTCGTTGCCGCGTTCGCTCATTAAGAAGTGTCCAATGGCCCTCGAAACGAACGTTCGGACCAACGTGGCGGAAGACGTGATTAGTGTGCTATCCGGTTCGAGAGTAAAATCGTTTATTCCAGCCGGTTTCGTGCGAATCATTGAAACGCTGCCGAGAGTCGCCGAACCAGAGATGCCAACAGAAGTCAACTCGTGCGGTCAGGTACAGGTACCTTTTCCCGAAGAACTTCGCGTGCGACATCCATTGCTGGGTTACGATTATCAGACGGCCCTTGAAGTGCCGAAACATGTACAAAAGCGTCTTTCGACCGCACAACAGAAATCAGATCTTTTGTACAGTTCTTCGAGCTCATCATTTACGTTGAAAAAAACCAAAAAGACAAACGTTAAACCCGAACCCGACGTAGAGATGGATTCCAGCGATCACTCTTTAGTTGCAGATAAAAAGAAAAAGCGAAAAGAAATTAAAAAAGAACCTACCGGTGGTATTTTATCGCCAAGCCAGGATAAAAACGCAGAGGAATCTAGCCCATTGAAACGTAAGCGAAAAAACGTAGAAAATGAAGTGCAGAGCAGTTTCATCATCAAACAAGAGGTGCAGAATGAAGCTGAGGAGGACGATATATCGTGGTTATTAAACATTTAATAAAGCATTAGTAAAGCTAATGTGGCTTTCTTGATACGCAGACGCGCAATTGGGTACTATATTTATTAGCTCATTCGGTCATTGCGCCATGCGGCTTACTGTTTTTCTCCATTCTACAATCACTAGATGTGTTCGGTTCCATATGGAATGATACGTGGAGTTTTGTGCTGGTTGTCAAAGTGTAAACCCTTCCCTATCCGCCCATATAACGGTAACGTCGTCGTAAATCTATATATGTATATTTTGATTATTCTGCAAATCCGCAAAACTCAACTCATCGTAGACAAAATAGCAATCGCTCTCGCGAAAAGCAATAAAGTGCGGGAGACGCAAGCAATCACGCCAATCGGGATCGAGCAAATCGATACACACCGTACGCGGTAACTCCAAGCAGTCCGTATTTGATGGTATACTTTAGCATTCGTTGTCCCAAACTGGCTGGAGGGATACAAGCAATTGATTGGATGCTTTCGGTGCTCACTTTGCCCCAGTGTTTGGCAATACCGGCTGCATGTCCAATGCCGACAACAGCGACCACGCGCACCGGCTGCTCGGTTCCATCCGAATGCTTAATTGGCAGAGCGGCCATTTGCAGCGAGTGGCAAAGGTAACGATCGCGCTCGTCGATGAAGACGCGACCGAACGCCGGGAACTCTTCGGCCATCTCGAGCATGATCTCTTCCAGCAAGTCTTTTTTCTTGCACTGTTCTACCTCCTCCGGGGTGATGTCGTCCATGAAGAGCAATTTCGGAATGAGCTTCACCGTCTGCCATACCGAAAGTCCACGTAGTGCCCGCTGCAGAGTCACCTTGATTTGCCGATCGCCTAGTTGGATGATGCAATTAGGTATTTTCTGCGCTTCCTTCACAGCGCACCGGAACTCGCCGCCTGGTGCCATGCCTAGTTTCTTGGTGAACTTAGCATTCATGCTTAGCAGAAGAATGTAGAACAATCCGTTGATGGAACCGTTTGTCTGAATTATGGTGCGCATTTTGGCTAAGTTCATGTTCTTCGCCTCCTCCAGCAGTGTCTGCTCGTCATGCCGGAGGATGTGCACCCGCGATGGACACAGCTCTAGCATAACCACATTCGGTTGTACGTTGCGCATCACGAACGACACATCTCGCTGCGAGCTTTCGCTGAAGTGCGCCGTGCCCACCAGATACACCTTGGCCCCGTCAGGCGTCGTTAGAACTGTGACCGTCTCCGGGAGGTGACGATCAAACTCTTCCAATGTGCCGTATACTGGTATTGTGGAAGCGGTACTTTCTATCGGCAGTAGCGATACGTTGGCCGTTGTATCACGAGAATCCTTTTCGCCACCCGTCGTTACCGTCGACGTGTCGGGCGATTGAGACATATTAATGCTCACGTCCGGTGCACGCGGTGTGCCTACCTTCTGCTCATCATCTTCTTCCGAAGAGCTTACGAAAGACAGTGTGACATTTTGGCCTAAGTCCGAGCCACTCAAGTCAAGACTGAGCGTGCTGGCAGTGCTGTTGAGGGCGCTCGTATTATCTCCGATACTGTCGATTCCGGTGGCCTGGTTGAGGTTGTTGTTGCGCAAACTATCCAACAGTTGTCGCGTCGAGTCTTTCACAGATTTGCTTTGCTTAACCCGCAGAGTATCGCTCGAGTCGCCGGTTCGGTTCAAATTTTCCATATCTAAGAACCGGTAAATGGCCATCATTAGCAGAAGCAGAGTGCAACAAACTAGATACTACACGTAGGCACGGATCATACCACTTTCAGAAGTATTCAGCATGGTTGAATTTAAGGTCTGGTCCAGGGCACTGTTATACTCGGACGACGAACTAAACGGGGAAGACATTTTGGCACGGCCAAAGTGTAAACAACTATAATACAAGTGCAACAATCCACGTAATCGTTTTCGCAGAGAAACCCGTCATGCGTTACTGAATGCTGGCAAGGTGATTGGATCCAAGCACACTTGTTTCGATGCCAATGCGATTAAACTACTTCTACGGTAAAACAAGAAAACGATATGCTAAAAGTTACTTAAAACATTTCTCTTGCAAAATGCCTTGCGTAGAGACGTGTCATCTACGACTTAAACAATAGCTTTCACAATTCTAACCCGGAGTGCGTCGTAATTCAACACCTGGCGAGAACGCAGATATCTCCAGCTGTCTTTCCAACGTTTGACAGCTCTGAAACAAGCTGCTTTACCGGCCGTTCCCAAAGGGCGTCGACTCAAAGTTTGCGTTTACTGCTGTCCTATTATAAAATCTTTAATGATGTTTATAAGGAAACGATAATAACAAAGATTGTTTAGTGGGTCCAAACCATTGATCGATACATTATTAAGCAATGCAATCGTCTAGCGGATTTTAAAGATTTTTTACAATCAACAATTCAGATAAACCGTGTGGGTCTCTTTCTAGTAAAACAAAAAGCATACCAAGGGTACATTTTGTGATAGATTGGATCGGTTTTACCTTTTATTTACACCGTTTGGTTTTCTGTAACACTTGCCGAAACTACACTTCAGTTTGCGCCATTGTATTAAAACTGGCCCGACAGGAACTTGGAAAGAAAGTCTGTCGGTTTCGGTTCTTGGCTTTCCTTCCAGTAGCGCATAATATGCCCCTTTTGCTTCCAGATTTGGACCGACTCTTTTAGCTCCATTTGCCCTTTGATGACGAGCATGTCGATCACACGAATATCAGAAACGCTCTTGTGTTTGAGAAACTCTTCCCGCAGCTTCTCCCGGCACTGTTCGACAGATTTCGGGATATCGTAGTCCATCACTGGTGACCTCACGGTAGACATAGAAAAACGAGAAACAATACAAATATACCTGTAGTTATTGAAACAACAACAAACGGCGGTGAACTAATCGATAACGCAGTAGCCCAGTGCGGTTCTTATGACATAACACAACACTGCGGTTCTCACCGATGTACGGGATTTGACGATACCAAGCCTTGTAGAGGTTAAGCACGCGTTTGCGTGCCTCCTCGCGGTCCACGGATAAGATCGGTCGCACAGACTGCACCGTTCGGCGCACGGCTTCACGGCTAGCCATTTCCTAGTTTAAGCAAAATCTACCGCGCAGCCTGTTCTGTTCTGCTACCGTGAGAATTCTGCAACAATCGACGATGAAATGTTGTGACAGTTGTTTTTTTTACTCCTTGAATTGTCAAAGTCGGCCCCAGATGTTTTGCACTATGGGAGCGAAGAGAACTCATAATTCGTGTTTATTAACAACTAATTTTCAATCAAAAAACATGAAAATGCAACTAATAATGTCATTTGATGAGTATTTGTTAGCTAATTAAAAAACCCAGTGGCCAGGAGCTTCAACTAAGCCTAAATAAAATGTATTTCTTTACGAACAAATGCCAATTGACACTCAAGCCGTTTCTAAAGGGACGCATGTAAGATTCCAGAAACAAAACAAATAGCATCTCTTTTTATTTACGACACGACGCTACTGAAGTTAGAAATACGGTGTTTGTTAGCTAAAGCTAGGTATTTAAGGTAACTAAAACCAATTGTAATAAATAGGAGCATTATTTTGGATTCGTTAGGGAATTAACCGTAATTATTCTTATGTTGCGCTTTTTCAGGACCACTAAAAATGCTAGAAATTACGTGCAACGATCGGCTGGGAAAGAAGGTACGAGTGAAATGTAATCCTGAAGATACAATCGGTGACCTGAAGAAATTGATTGCAGCCCAGACCGGGACACGTTCCGATAAGATAGTTCTTAAGAAATGGTACACAATCTACAAAGATAATATTAAACTTGCTGACTACGAAATCCACGACGGAATGAATCTGGAACTCTACTATCAGTGAAGTCCAATGACAATCACGGATGGTTGGACACACGGTTTTTGGGCATGTTGATGGACACAATAAAGTTTAATTTTAACGGAATCAAAGCATCGATTGATTTTGTTTGATTTAGGCTTGCGAACGCCAATGAGAGCGTACAATGCGTGCAAGCTCGCTGTTGTAACGGCTTCTTCATCTTCCCGCGCTTCATACGCATATACGGAACCAACTATCAATCTGAGCATCTTCCTCTTGAACACGGGAAGGATGGTTACGCCATGTCTCCATGTCTTAAATGCGTAGGAGTACTGGGATTATGAAGGTTCTGTAGACTGTTGCGACTATCTCGAAATGTGTGCCCCTAAGGGTCCACTACTATCGAATCGATAGCGAATCTATGATTCAATGAATGATTCAATTTAATTCAGTTTCGGGTCTAGGCTAAAATGTTTATGGAATATGAGTCTATTTGGTCTGACCGTGCAAACTGCTAGAGTTCGTAGTGTAAAAATATCGTAGAAAGAAGGAAAAGTTCGGTCTCAGAATGTTCACCATCCACCAACACGTTGAACACGTTGAACACGTTGAACTCCACAAATTAACCAACTCGTTTTCAATCAACTTTATTGTTAAATATCATTTCCCATGACATGTAATCTCATTTGCTGAGTATGAAGTTCTGTATTGTATTATAACGTAGAAGTATCGGGTTTTTGCGTTAGCTATGCCTGACAAAATCATCTTCATAGCCATAGAGAGTAACATCAGGGCTGCTCCTAAACTGTGTTCAGTTCCGCTTTACAATAATCATAGTTGCTATGGATCATCTGCTTAGCATTTTTTGCTTCAATGTAATTCTGCTCAAATATCGGATTTTTCTTACCGAATACCTCTATCAGTGTGCTACCGATATGCGCTGGAGGGCTAAGACACAAAGAACCTTTTTTATTGGTAAAATTTATTGTTTTTGCATAGGGAAACTGAAAGAATAAATAAGCGGGACAATTACCTACCGCGTCAGACAAACAACATAATTTAAGAAACACAATGCAATGTGCCTTGAGTCTGATCGCTCTATTCGCTGGCGCATCACTTTCTTTCTGTTCCATTGTTCTCTTACGTTTTTTCACGCCACTACATTATTCTTACTTTTCAAATCTCATTCTATTTTCACTCTCTTTATAATTAACATTCTAACAAATCCGCTATTCTTTTAGATCCTATCGTATTTTTTCAGGTTTCGCATTTGTATGATAAAGGCCGACGAGTAAAAAAACGAGACAATCAGTCGTACATGTGTGACTAGTAGAATCTTTGCATCTGATTTTCCTAACCTTTTTCGGATGTTGCCTTCTAAGGTTTCTGTCATTGTCCGTTTTAAGCTACTCCATGGAGAATTTGTTTTCAGTGCACGACGAATCATTTTAAGTTAATTTCAAAATTACAATACTTAAACTATATCATTTCATCGGTTGTTATAAATAACAAAACAAAATTAAATATGCTAGGTTTGTATTAAAGAGATTATTGTTTGTCTGCGTATGGTTTATTGTTTCACTATGGTGTGGCCAAATTTGTCCACTGCCTAGCATGTTTTCGTCGTATTTGAAAGATAGGCGATAGTTAGTTGATAGTGCTGTGTATTTCATACTGGCGTTTTAGCATTATTTCATAACATTTACTCCGACGTTCGCATCCCGTGCGCATTTTGTAATGTAATACGTACGTGCTTGCTGACTTCGTCGTTCTCACTGTTTTGTACAATTTTTCTTAGCTACTTTTGCACATGCTACCTTCATTCTTTATGCTCCGTTTTGCTGTGTTCCACTAAATCCTCCAAGTTTACGATAGTTTTGAAAACACTTCGAGTCGAAGCCACCTATTTTGTAGAAAGAATTCTGAATTTTGTTATGGTCAGACAAAAAGTAAAAAGGCTAAAATAGAAAGCTTAAAACTGTTAAATCGTCGTAAAAAAGGTACGCATTGCAATTGGACCTGCAATTGGGTTGAATATTAAAATAAATTTCGAGAACATCGCACAACTTCAAAGCAGAGCAACTATTTTGCCTTAGATCTCCTCTTTACGGAAATAACTAGTTATTCATTTGGCCATATTCTAAAATTACACTAATGTACCTAGCTTGATTGAATGGGACACACCTGTAAATAAGTAAAAAAGCGTTCGGTAGAATAAAGTTACACAAGAAGAACATAATTGTAAATAATGGCCTGAGTCCCTTTGTTTTTGCTGGTACGTTTTCGCATCGTACCGAGTGTGGTCGGCATTATGTCGCAAACTGATACCCATCAAAAAGTAGTGAAAAAGAAGTAAGAGGTATAAATCTACATCACAAAACTTATGAATGATAGTTAGAAAAGATGTATCGTATAAGTCCAGTCGAAAGCGCTACAGTTGTCATCGTGTACCAACTGGAGACTTGGGCTTGGCAGAGGGCAGTGTCCAACAAACTATTAAGCAACTGTGCATTGGTTCTACACCATTGTCCATACTCTCTAAAATCAATATTTTCATAAACCATCTCACGAACGATTGGAGAATGCTTCATCAATGAGGGTAGGTCGAACAATGCACGCGCGCGCATAAATTTGTCTACCAACCTTGAAATCAATAGGCTGCTAATAGATAACTTCTTTGTAATAACAATAAGCAACGATCCTGTGTTTTGTATGTTATTTTTTTGGTTCATTCTCAATTGTTCTACTTTAATTGTTGGTAAGATATTGTTGGTAGGATGATTGGTAGAGGCTCTGTACTCCATTCTATTCGAGGCCATGAATCTTCGTCTTTTGTTTTCATTTGTTAAACGGTAATGCAATGGTGTAGACTAAGCGAAACCAATCGGCGGCCAAATCAGGCTAGCTTAGCCGCGTAGTGGTTCTCGTGTTGCCTGTTTCTGCCGCTTATCATTTTGAGATCATTCTTGGTTTTTGGCGTGGAAATGGTTGAAAGAGTCTGTGGAAAAGGAGCGGGCATAAACATTCCTCTTGCTCAAAAACGCCACATTAGAAATATTTCTACATGTTACCTCACTTTAGCAGCGGTTCTTACTTATCGGGGGCTTGATTCTAGCTTGGCTGAGGCGCTACGAGAGCAGCGCTTGACTGCCGTAGCAGCATCGACGGTGGACGTTGGCCGCCTTTATTGGCGCCAGGCTGTTGCGCCAAAGGAATCTGTTGATGAGGCGGCGGAAGCGGCTGATTGTGTGGCGGAACCTGTGGAGGTTGCTCTGGTCTTGCCGCTGCCGGTTGATTTTCCTTCTGGGCATCCTCCGAGTGCGATTGCTGCCTTCTCAGCACTTCCATATACTCTCGGATAAGGTTGGCAATTTGGAACGCCTGTATTGGAGTTAGATAAAATGAAATTCAGTTTGGAAAAAAATCACTACTGCGAGCTTTTTGAGTAGATTAGAAAAATGCTGTTCGAAAATATTGTTCGAAATATGAGCGTACGATAGTTTCAACCGTTTCACTTACCTGGGCAGTGGTGAGTATGACCTTTGATTGTTTCTTATCAGAGCCAGTGATAATCATAAGACAGTTCATGTTGGGAGAAAACGACAGTATCGATTGGTAATCGTATGTGCAAAGTGTGTTGCGGGAACGATGCTCGAGCAGATGCAGTCCTTTCTGGTCGACCGCTAGCCATAGCATTCGCGGCCAGTTAGAGGTGAACGATTGCATCACATCAAAAATGGTCGCTTTGTGTAGCGGCCAGCTTTGGATGAGATTCAGGAAAGATTTTTTCGCCTCAGCCGGCGTTGTGCCGCGCAGGCTTTGATGGTGCATCGCAACACTGTCGCGCGGGATGTTGGGGACGAAGCGGGGTGGTAAACAGTGCGCCGCTATCGGTCGGTAGTCTTGCACCACATCGGAGCTATCGCCCAGTTCAAGTTGTCCTTGTAGAGCAGTTAACATAATCTGCAAGATAAGAAAAATGTTCGTTATTTGCCGAGGCCAGAAGCCGGATTCAAGTGAAGCACCGGAACCAGATTGAAAGCACTACTCACAGCCTCCATTTCGGTGATTGGAAAACGTTCGGTACGCAAACCGTGTAGCACCTGGTGATAGAGCAATTCCTTCTCGACGGGGTCGTCTAGGTTCATGTACTGATCGCAGAACAGATGTTTCTTGAAGAGAAACAGATGATGCTGCCGGCGACAGGCGGGCGGTAAGTTGGAGCTCTGATTCTGTTGCACGGCCTGTGCGGCAGCAGTGCGATACTTTTCCCACTTCGACATAACGTCAGCAACCTTTTCGTCCGGCAGCAAGCTGCGCTCGGAGGCTCCCAGCACTTCGTATATGGCATAGCCTGTGTTGCGGCACACACATCCAAACCATCCATCCCAAAGCGCCATCCAAAAGCACACGTTAGACAAGCATTAGTTCACACGTCGCACTCTCCACTCCACCAGCGGACCATTCGACCCTGTCGGCCGACACTTACCCAATGCATTTTCCTGAAGACCAATCTTCTTCTTCACGATTTCCATCACCTCTCGAGAGGTCGAGCTTGGGTGGAACTCCACCGAGTGGTACTGGCCGTCCATGAAGTGGAACCGCGCGTAGATCGGACGGCGATTGATGGTACAGATGATCTCCTCCCGGCTTGGTGGCCACTGGCGTCGCCGGGTACCCTGCGTTTTGAAGAAACATTTCTCCGCAAAGCGTGCATACTTGCCCTCCTCGGTGATGAAATCACTAGCGCAACGTTTCAGGTGGCCAAGCAGATACTTGCGGACCACTTTCTGCGGTGGTAAAATGACGCTACATGCTAGCGAAAGCAGGGCCCAATGGCGCAGGTTAACGCGTGAGTTGGGATCGGGATGGTCGGTCGTTTGCTTGATCAGTTGCAGATACAGTTCATTGAGCAGCGATTCCTTGCGCATGCACCGATCCATGATCGATTGTATGAGCGTAATGTGTTCGTCTTCTGCACGCTGAACTGTCTCTCCTGATTTGAACACGAATGTACGCAGGGACAAGACGATAAAAAAATAAACGTCAATGAAGTAACGCAATCGCAATTCATTGATTGATACACATTATTAACTACTCTTACATTACATTACTCTCGTATGATATACGCATAAAATGGGACAAAGATCGGCGACCGAAAAACGCCCGTTTTAGCCAAGGACAAGGAATGCATTATTTGGATTCTTCTACTTACCGTTTTGTCCGAGGCCTGCGTATGTCAGGATCGAATTGAATACCTGCAGCATGGCTTGCTCCTCCTGGTCCGGCAACTTGCTGAGACTTTGGGGTAACGCTTGACGACTGAAGGCCCAGTAGGCGTGTGGGAAACCCTTGTACGTTTCGCCGTGATCGTGCACCGAGCTGCCGTGCTCGGCACGCAGCTTCTCCAAACGATGCTTCGACAGGCGCCGTAGGGTGTTGCGCAGGAAGCCTCCGCTCGGATCTTGCGGTTTGCGCAAGAGTTCAGCGTCCACCAGATGGCGACGGCACACAACCAGGTTGTGGTGCAACCGTACCCGATCTTCGTTCGTGATGCCTTTGCTCTTCTTCGGAGGCACCTCATTCTCGGTGATCCAATTCGAGAGTGCCGGGTAGTACGACACGATTAGTGAACCGATTTCGTTCTTCTGCAACGTCTCAAACACGAAGCACCGCTGCTGATCGGTAGTGGTGCCGCCGTGTCGGTTGAGGCTGAGCGTGATGAAGCTGTCGCTTGGATCGAGCATGATCGACTCTACCTCGGCGTACCGGAACTCATACAGGACGAACTTATCGTCCGGCTTGATGAGTATAATACCCTCGCAGTTCACGCCGAGTATTAAACTGTTACCATAGCTCCAATAGCCACGGTAGGACACGGCGAACATCGTTGTACCGTACAAGGGGTACTGCATGACGCACGATAGGTACAGTACCTTCGCCGTCAGCTCCGTCCGTCCTGAACCGTACTGTCGATGAGCTTGGGCCAGTATCGGCACCCAGAACTGTTCTTCGCGGGTTTTCGAAATGCGCTCCGGTAGATAGCTCGGCACGTCGGAGTAATACTCCGGTTTCGGTTGGTTAGAGGGATCGCCGAGCGCGACCTGGGCCTGCAAGCCGGCCAGTTGTAACGCCACTTTCTCTGACACGGGGAAATCATCACACTGCATTGAGGGAAGGAATGTGAGCAAAGATGTCGATCGATGACAAGAAGGCAAAACGTGTTACTTACCTTTACCACACTATATACGGCTTGAGCGTACAACATGTTAACTTCCACCGGATCCTGCGATAGTTCCCGTGTGCTCTTAAACAAACGCTTCTTGAACACAAAACGGTTCTCTCCCGAGCCCAGGGTGGTGGCGTTTTTGCGCAACGTCGAGCTGGAAGCATGAATCTTTGTTTGCTTTCTACGGAAATTGCAAGAGTCGTCGTCGACAATGGGAAAGCAAAAAAGAGGAGAAAACACATCAAAACATCATCCAGCGACACGATGTCCTCCCTCTGGTTAGCCGCGATTTTGCGTTACGGGTCAGCGTGTAAAAAAGACTTTGTCGCGTACGACAAAGCCGTAGAGGTCAGTTTTCCAGCGTCAGTGTGTGCGCGGTGGTCTTCGTCAGGTGGTATAATACTTGGGCAACTTTGTGCTCAGCAGTTCCTCGGGCAGCTTGAGGTACAACACAATTCGGTACGCCCGACGGTTCACTTTTTTCACTATATTCGTCAGGCGACAGTCCCGGTCTCGTCCACTGGAACGTTCGATTGACGACGGAAAAGGCGAAAAGAGAAAGTGGCCCAAAACGAGGCACATTATTGATACGCGTAGCAAGGGACGGTAGCGTTGAGTATTTACAAAACACAGCTGTGTTCCAAAATACACAAATTACCAACGAACTGCACACAGCACAGCAATCAACCAACACGCATAGCACCGTGTGATGATGAATGAGATTATCAATGAGGTCCTTCTGCAAATATTAGGCAGCACCATATGCTTCAATGCTTGTTGATGAAATCGTTTATATCTATATATTTACAAGGGCTCGGTGCCAAAATCACGTGTTAACCCGACAACGTATGCAGACTACAATATTTTGGCCAAAGATTTGTCAATGAACGCGATGAAGTTAGTCAATTTGGAATCCAGTTTTCGATGCAGCAAAATATCAGTGTTTGTTACAAAGAGAGCTGCAGGGCACATTATAAACAGAAACCATGTACAATTCCCTCAGTGAGGTCTTAATAGGTCAAAGTCTCTTAAGGTCAGTTAGAAAGTATGCCACCCGTAACACGGCAACGATGTCCTTAAACCGTCCAGTAAACTACCCCACAAAAATCGCACAAAGTCACACAATTCACGCTCAACAACGGATTTTCTAAAACAGAGATGTACTTACGTTTCCCAGGCTGCAATAATGTCATACAAATAATCGTGCGACTTTACGTGCTCTTCGCCATCCGGGCGAGATTGGTAAATGGCCCATCCTTCAATATTGCACAACCCAAGCTTTTCCGCTAGCTTCGCGACCGCATCGCTTGCCGTGTCCGTTGGGTGTACATCGATGGCCTTCGTACGACCATCGAGGAAGAAAAATCGACAAACGATCGTACCAAGTCGCCGCATTGCCTGCAAAGAAAATATGAATAAATGCGTACCGCAGCAGTGAGGGGATTGATCCGTTTGCTCACTTACCGCAACCTCCACACTCGACGGCGGATACTGGCGGCATCGGACTTTTGTGTTTTTACAATTATCCAAACACCATTGGACGTACTGCCGTAGCTTCCCTTCGAGAGATTCCAGATTTTTCTTTAGGAAACTAACGAAATACCGGAACAACAGTTTGCTCGGTTGAAACGCGACGATCGTAAGGCAAAGCAACAACCACACCCGGTCCGTCCAGTCCACGCTCGGATTGTTCGTTGCCTGTCGCATGCTCTGCACGAAGATTTCGTCCCTCAGCTCCTCCCGTTCGATGCCTTGCCCGATGATGAACTGAATGACCTGCAGTTCCCGTTCGCTGTTCAGCTCGCCGCGAATGTATTTGCACAGATCGCGAAACACGTTGCACGCGATGGTCACATTCTCCGGATCGTACATGTGTATGTGCGAGGACGGGATTGTGGTACCACGGTAGTACGTGATCATCTCGTACTTCGGCACCATATCGACCGATTTGCGGCCCTTGCGGGTAAGGGTCGCCATGATCGTGCCCTCCGGTGATCGCTCGTGCGTGTTGTAGTAGCTTTCGGCGAACTCGAGGATATCGTAGTACACATCGTCGCGCAGTAACTCCTTCTCGCGCTCGCTAATATCGAGCTGTTGCATCTCTTGCAGCTTCTTCTCAACCCGATACTTGCGCCGCTGTTCACGTTCCGCGTACGGATGACCACCGCCGCCGCCGGTCGAGGAAGCGCGCGAGCTTGGGCGGCTTTGCTTCGGCGACGACGGGCTCATCGGACCACCGGAACCAACGCGCTGGATGGGACTGGCGGACCGGATTACCGCCGGGCTCTTGGGTCGTAGCTTATGTCCCGCTGTACCGTTTTCCAGGTGAACATATGCGTGGTTCGGGACAGCGTGAGCGTGTGGCGGTGGTTGGGGAGCCTCCGGTTGACCGTGGTGTGCATGCGGTGCTTGCGGTTGGTGTGCATGGGGTGGTGGCGCCGGTTGATGGGCATGCACCGGAGGAGGTGGCGGAAGAATTGGATGACTCTGTTGGGTCGGCGCTCCCATCGGTGGTAGTGGTTGCGGAGTTTGATGTTGCGGAATCGGTGGCACCTTTTCGCTGGCTTCCAATGGCGGCGGTGGAAGCTCTTTGAGATGGATCACAGCTTCGTAGATAGGCTCTTCGTGGCGTCGAATGTGATGAAGCGTGGCCGGATGGTGGTGCTGCTGCGGAGTTGGTCGCGTGTGGTTATTGTTCTCGACCGGTGGCGGTGGCGGAGGCATTGTCGGTTCCGGCAACGATGGAGTACTGTGAAGGTGAAGGACGGGAAATTTAGCATAAAAGTTACTTTATTCACAGATCACAGGGAACGTGCTGACGCTTACCCTCCCATAGGTTTGGGTGTCGTTGGTTTGTTGGTATAGTTGTTATTGATATTACTGTTGCCGGTGGCGCTGTGAGCCGGGATGGTACCGTTCACCAGTGGCGCTTTGGAGGTAGCGGTGGTGCCCGCTACATTGTTGTTTCTTTCGCATGTCAAACCTTCGATTTCCTGCTGTATAACTGACTCCAGCTCAACGTCCAGATCTTCTACCAGCGTGTCCATCTTTTCGCCGATCTCGTCAATGATGGCATTCGAGTTCGCGTTAGGCTGTACCTCGCTGAGAAAGGCAAATAAATTGTCCAGATCAACCGAATCGTTGCTTTGCAGGCTGCCCGCTTTCGCCCCATTGGCGCCGATACTGCCTAGCAACTGGCCACCCTTGTCACCGCCGGCAGTGACGACGTTCCCGCCGTTTTGCTGTTTGCAGGCTGCTTGCGAAAGGCGGCTGTTATTATTGTTAACATGCTGTTGTGAGTGCAGTTTCGAGTTTATCTGCTCGGCCATTTGCGACAAAGCGAGTATTTCTTCCTTAGCGACCCTGTACGGTGGGGGATGATACAGTTTTGTGGCATTAGTTGTGCTGGAAATACTGTTCGGTTCGGTTCGGTTGTGGTTCAGTTTAGTTGTTATCAAAGTTGATCTAAACCGTTTCTAAGCTACAACGTGCGCTCTATCAATAGATTTCTAGCAAGCGGTCAACACGAAGAAGGACATGGAGGTACGCAGACACACAGATAATGCACGGACACAATTGGGCGCTGTAGCAAGCCGACTCACCCGATTCTGTGACCATCTCCAGTACTACACAAAGGCATGCTTATACGGTATGAAAATCAAAACAGGCTGTGGTTGGTTCTCGGTTTATGGTTAAAGGTCAATCAGGCAGGAAATGATCAAGATTGCTACGCAAAGGCACTGGATGTAAACGCAAAACCAAGAAGTATAGCTACACATGCTTCCGTCGGTGGTTTGGATTAATCCACCACGGCGGTCGTTACGATCGATAGTGAAATTAAAAGTAGCACCAAAGTTAGGTTTGCAAAGCTGGAAGAATAGTCGAATGCAAAAAATGGGGAATAGTAAATGGGTTATTGAGAAGAAGGATAAAAAATGTCTACAGCTGCAATCCTGAATACTCTCAGACGCGCGGCTACAAAACAAACCAACATGACAAACGAATTGCATACTTTCTTCCACTTGAGACTTCCGCATTCCGACCCCACAGATTGACAACGGCCCATTACCAAAAACAAAGTCTACTCGCATCGCAAAAAACACATCCAACTACTGATACAGTACGCATGGGAGAGACCTCCCAACTATGGCCAAGAACAGACCTTTCGCTTTCCTCCAGCGCCTTTCGGTCGGCTTCCGCTTGGGCCGCTTCTCGTTCCTTCCGTTCCGCTTCCAGTCGCTCACGTTTGCGCATCTCCTCGTCAACGCGCCGCATTTCGCGCAGTGCGGTGGCCACTTCCCGTGCGAACACTCCCCTCAGATGGCTCTGGATGACGATGGCAGCGCGACGCTTCTTGAGGAACTCGATGCGCAGCTTCCAGCCCTTGTAGGCATGTTGTATTTTAAGTGCTGCCGAGCGATACCGTCGGTACTGCTGCTGTTGGCTGTACCGTTTCCAGTTCCGCTGGATGACGAGGGCCTTCGAGTTGATCACCTGCTTCCGGGCGTCCTCCAGCGGTTCGTGGACGACACTGCGTAGGAACACCTTCGAGCGCCCCATCTGCCACTCGGTCGTCGGTACGTTCAGCTCACGTATCACGGCCAGGGCCTGATCCGGGCTGGACATGTTGCGGAACCGTTTCGTGAGGCATTGATATTTCTGCACAAAATCGTCGAACGTCAGGTGGACCGGGAAACCTTCGCGCCGGATACGGATGATGTCTAGCATGCCGAGATAGCGCAGTTGATCGAGAACCAGCTGATCGTCGTAGTCGTTCGGCAGCTTGTCACAGTTCGGTTTGATGCAGCGCACGTACCACGGGTTGGTACTTTGCAGTACGTCCACCAGGGCCTGCAGCTGCTGCCGGAAGGTATCGCTAACCGTGAGCTTTCCCTTTGACGTTCCGCGCGAAACCGTGCTGGTGGTGGAGGAAGCGGCTGACTGGACGTGCTGAATGGAGAGCAGATCCTGGAAGGATGCAATTTCCTGCACGAACGTGTTGGCACTGCGGCTCATGTGATCAAACAGCACGTCCTGCTGCACATCACGGTTCTTGTCGACGAATCCCTTCACGGTGTAGCTAACGCAACCGGCGTAGTGGCGAATACCAAACTCCGACTCCCAGTGACGTCGATCTTGCCCCTTCACATAGCTCGAATGCGGCTCGAACTCACTGTGCAGGTTGGTTAGATAGGCTGTGTCGGATCCTTTGGGCATATGGCACTGTTCCGTGAGCAGCTTGAGAATGCAGCGTGGCGGTTTCTCGATTAACTCCAAGCACTGTGTGTTGTCGGTAAACTGAATGTGGGAAAACTTGATTTCCTCTTGACGGTACTGTGAACGAGTAGAAAGCGGCGTTAGATGTGGAACGATAAAGAACAGCCGGGACAAACTTACAATTTCCTGCTCCAGCGCAAACACGTAATGGTTGAAGAACTTGTGTAGCTTTTCGTTCGTGTAGTTGATGCATAGCTGCTCAAACGAGTTGCTATTGAAGTTTTCGAAGCCGAAAATATCCAGTACCCCAAGAAAACGGTACGCATCCTGCCCCGGGTTGATACAGGTGTTGATGTGGCTGATCAACCAGGCGAAGGTCCGCGAATAGAGTGCCTTGGCCATGGCGTGCCGGTTTTCTCCCGCTTCCTGCAGCTTCAGCGGGATCTCCGTAATGTTGCCGCGTACATTGATCTGTCGCGTCAGTAGCACTTGCACCAGATCCGCCTCCTGCAGGCCGAGCAACTGGGCCACAATCGTCACAATTTCGCCATCTTCCGGCGCCAGCTCGCACCGCTCCCCGTCGACGTCGGCAAAGTTAAGGTTTCCCAACCAAATTATGGCACTGAGCACGCGGAAGATGCCGTCTATCAGGGGCTGTGATATTTGCAGCACGTTGAACGCCAATCGGAGGGCCTCAAAACGCTTCGATTCGGTCGCCACCTCCATGGCCGACTGTTCGCCGGCTTCGGTGCCGCCCGAGTTCAGGTACCGATAGAAGGAAGCATCGCGCAGATGTAGCACGGTGGCCAGCTCATTGTTGGTGCGGCCCTCCGCCACCAGCTGGTACAGCACGTGATAGTTGCGCTCGCCAGGGCTCTGGAACGTGATGCGTGACTGCTCCAGCAGATAGTCCTGGATGATGCACCCCTTGATGCACCACTTGGAATCGAAACACACTTGCATGAACTTCCCAAACCTAGAGCTGTTGTCGTTGCGAATGGTTTTCGCATTGCCGAACGCCTCCAGGATAGTGTTGGCCTCCAGGATCTGCTGCTGAACCCAGGTCGACACGTCGCACGTCACCGAGCACAGGTACTGCAGGATGAATTTGGTTGTTTCCGTTTTCCCGGCCCCTGACTCGCCGGATATGACACATGATTGGTTGGTGTTGTTGTCGCGGATGTTCCGATACGCTGCTTCGGCCATAGCGAAGACGTGCGGCTCCAGGAGTCCCAGCTTTTGTCCGTGGTATTTGGCGACATATTCCTACGGGGTAAAGCGAAACAGCAAATACGACAGGTTAGTCGCGAGATTGCGAAGCATTACGAAGCAATTGCTAATATGCTGCTGCAGTACATCACTATAAAAACTCGACGACATTGTATGACTTTCACCTTTGCCTCATTTCATGTCAACACTTTGCCATTAGTGTCTTTCAGTAGCAGGAAAGTGGTATAATATGGGCCCGTTATTGCACACTGCATATTCGCCGCAGCAGCAACGCGCAGTGGGTCAAGTGTCGCGCAGGGGGTGTTGACCTACTTTTTGTCAAATGAAACCCTCCCACAATCTTCCGCAACAGGCAGGAGGAGTGAAAAGGAACGAGACGAGAAGCCCATTCAGGCCCTCCACAGGAAGTGGCACCTAGCTCAAAGCAAAGCTGGAAAGGATATTAACAATCTGAAGTGTTGGCTCCGGTACGGAATGATATGGCATATCGTACTGCTCCTTTGACCTCAAACGAGAGGAGTCGTCAGTTACTTTAAATTACCTCTAATTATGGAGATTGTATACTAAACTAAGCTCAAGTCTGTATCAAGTCTGTCCCCACTTTCTGTTCATGACTAGTTTATATACTTCCCAATGTGTCGATTGTGTTTCAGTAATAAGTTTCAAGAGCGGTGATTTCATTGCAGAAAATATCGCTTTCTGTCATATGAAAAATGTGTTCGATAGGATTTGCATGAAACATTAACACATCGTTAGTGACTCGTCAGAAGGTTGGCCCGCATACTTTACCTTTAACAGTCTAAAACCTGGCCACACTTGTTAGCTTCAGTTTTTCTGCCCATCACAAATAATTTGTAATCATGGAATTTTATATAAGACTTTCAATGTTTAGAAATATAATCATACGGAAACATCACTTATGCTGTTTCCGAAACTGAAACCGGAATTGATTGTAATGCGGATGAACGGATTTCTCTACAAATTGATAGTTTAAAAGGAATCATGCACATTTGTTAATGAATTCAGTCGTTCAAAAGCAGAGTCGTAAACCAGAACCAAAGTAAATATTTTCTCATTCTCACGAAAAGAAACGGTCTAAAGGGCTATAAAAAATGGCCACGAACCTATTCCTCCTATCATTTGTTTTCCAACTGTGCAAACAACAGAGAACAGAACATATTTTCCATGCCATTGTTACCCCAAAAAGGGCCCTGCTGTGTTGGTGCTACGCCGGCTATAAGCACCGCTAACGGTGGTGCAATTTTAAATTTAAATTTCGAAATATTATCGCCTGGTCAGAAGGAAAAGACGCCAGTAACAGCAGACATATCATTGAGCCACAGCGCACATGGCGGTGGATGGCGTTCGAAGTCAATCCGGCCGGGTCGGACCGCCGCGCACTCATTGGCACTAAAGTTTTTCTTTAATTTTCCTTTTCCGTAGCGTCTAGATAACGATCATAAAAATCGCTCGGCTGCGAAGCCGGCTGCCTGCCGACAAGCCAAGGTTAACACGGGCGACGGCGGCGGCGGTCGCGACCGGCCAAACGGAAAGATTTACCCACCACCAGCGGTTGGTCAAAAAGTGTGATGCGCTTCGTTGGACCTGAAATTCCCACAATTAGCATGGAAGCCCGGGGTCACCACCAGCAGCTATCGACCTCTGGTGCCAACCGCGGCAAAGGCAAGTCCAGCGTTGTAGACATATGCTGTGATAGGGGTTTCCGGAAACTATCCCTTCTGGAGAATGGTATTCTTATTCCCTTTGCAATGGTCCCTTTTGTGCCACGATTTTGGTTTTTTGCTCAAAAACTGTGGGAATTTACTTGCGATTACCGGAGGATTGTTGTTCCCTGAGCGACTCAAGCACTTTTAACGATAGAAGACGCCCAGCCCAGGGGCCCAGCGAAAGTCACTCCCCCCGCCCGTTGGCCAATCCTCGTGCGACAAGATGTGTTTTGCCAGACGCCTTGTACCCAATACTAATCACAGTCCACGGTTTTCACCGACCGTGCGCGGCTAACATGGTCAGATAATTCGTAGGCGAATCCGGAACGAAGATACTATCGTTTCTAAACGACTATCTTTCGTGATAATTGTATTTTATTTGGCACATACCTCGCATAGACCATCGAAAGAAAGTGTTCGTCTGGCCGACCGACCGACTCGCCCAGAGGTATCGCCGCTGCCGCCGGCGCCGCGTGCGGAGAAACATGGATACCGTGTGCAAATCTCGTGTAACATTCACCATGGGGAAGGGATGTTTCTTCTTCATGTTGTGGATGCGCAGACAGCTTGCGATTAGCGAGATTATGGACGAGCTTTTGGCTCTGTCTCCGGAGCAGGTGCCCTGGTGGCCCTCAACCAATAGATGGTGAACTCAAAGCGCTAGATTGGCTTCTTCCATTCACAGCCAACCGACTACTATTGCAAGCGTTAGTGGAAATATTTACTTTGTCTGCCGTAAATGACCGATTGGCTGCCAACGGATTGAAAGAAGGGTATTTTCCTTTATTTCCTTTAGCAGCGGTATTAGGGGTGTGATGGCACCCGCTACAAGATCCTGCCTGCATTTACAACTCGTCCCAAAAAACTGCATTTTTTTGGCCAATCAACCAATCATCAACCAATCAAACAATCAATCGAAAAGCTGTGCGCATCCGACGATCAATCGAAACCCCCTGGTGCCGTTTTCTGTCCAGACGATGCTCGAACGACGAGAAATAAAGAAATTTCCGGCCAACGAAATCGACGACGCGACGAGACACTTTTTATTAGTTTTCGCGTTGGCAAACAGCTGACCTACGGAGCCCGCCAAGCGAAACGTAACCTTTACAAGCCAGTTGTAATTTGTTTGCCCAAGACTGTTCCTCGTTTTGTGATTAGGTTGCTACCCAGCCACCGTGCGGGCGAAGTGACGTCAGCCGGTTGCGATTCTTTCCCATCCAAAAACCTTCTTTCCGGTCGCTGTAGGCGAGCTAGCGCCATCATCGTTGGAATGGCTGGCAGTTACCGGGGGACACTTGAGGCCACACGTGTGGTGAATATGAATTCCTATGCTACTTCCTCTCCGGTAGGGGCCTATACCGTGGGACGTGGGCACACGGTGGCGCAATCGAACTCGATCGGTTGCATCCTATGTACATATGAAAAAGGTGATGGCCGCGTAAGGAGGTGGTCACAAAAGCACAACGCACCGGAAGCACCAATTCCTTTTTTATGCTTATACACCCGTCCAATCGGGCGGTAGATCGGCAGACCAAAAACGGTGGCCAAATTGCGAAGATGTGTTGGTTTTTTCCTAACACACATCCCTAGCCTCAAAGGCTGCTTTTGGCTGGCCCAGCGGTAATCCCTCCGTTGGTTATAAAAACATTTATTGTGCGTATGTAATTTTGCCAATTAAGTCGTTACGCGGCGAGTGGTAATTAGCGGATGTGATATGCGGGCCCGTTAACTGCGGGTGGACATTGCGCCACTTGGTGCCACCCCTTACAAACAATCTTTTCGTTTCGTGACATTTGATAACACTACCAACTGTTGATCACTGTAGATCGTCTGGTACTTTTATCGTATGATTGGCAATTTGTATTAACTGTATTAGTGTCCGGTTGGATCGGATACATAAATAATCGGCTGACCATGCTTTGATGGCTCGAAATGATAGGTTTTTTTAAATTTCATTTTTAATGCAAGCATCTAGATTAGGATCACCAGGATCATTAAGATAAGATCGTCGAGCGCGAACGCAAAACGCTACTAAGATAAAGTAACGATTAAGCGAAGTGGTGATCATTATTTATGCAACTCGGCCAGCGACCAACAACATCCCCCCTGGGGGGTGCTGGCGACTACATTACAGCCCGATGTGTGCACGTCCAGCGATGGATCAAAACCGCCCGTACAACGTTTGTCAATCATGCAAAATTGCTCTCCCGAGAACGTCGGCTGCTGATCGTGACGAGATCGTGGGAAATTCTGCTCCGACCAGCGGCCATCGGTGGTCCACCACTGTTTACTTTGCAGCAAACCATTCTGTAGCAGGTAGCAATTAGAGAGTAGGCTTTCGGATTTGCGCGAGTCTCACCGAGAACCCCAGTGGAGAGCGCCCCCTGGGTTTGTTGTCTCTATTCGCTGGTGACAGGCAGGGAGCAGGCTGGCAGGCTGCGGTCTGTCAGACGATTGGGCAATCGACAGGTAAGCACGATTAATTTTCCGTGGGAAAACTCGGCTCGCTCGCTTGGGTAGCCTGTAATTAGCACCACATAATGATGGTAGTCTTATGCGTGCCACTGGCTGGCTGACAACGTTAAATCAACAGGCATCAACCACAGCAAGTGCAACAACGGCTATCATGTTGTTGCGTGCAGCAACCGTTTCCGAACAGAAAAAATTGAACTGGAAGCCCAAAAAAGCACCAAAAACTACATTCAAGTCGTGTTTATATTTCTAAACTGTTCAGCTAATGAAACATCAAATCGGTTAGGAATGCCAGGGACTATCATTCGGCGTTAATAATACTAATACTTGCTAATACTTAAACCCTACTCTTTGGAATACATCTATGTCTATATTTGTTCCAATTTTCGAAACGGTTCAAAAAGTTCTTTTTAAGAATAACTTTCAACACATTCTTTGTTTCGACTCCTACCTCAACTATTGACTGTGTTCTCACGGACCGGCCTCTTGAGTTTAGCGAATAGCCAGAAATCACATGGTGTTGCGATGATCCCGGAACGATATGGGGCGAGTTTGTGGAGAAATGATCAAATAATAGTCAAATAGTATTATTTGTCGAAAGTTGGTAAGAACTAGTAGGTGTATAAGATTGTTAGGAACCGTTAGTTTCATACAAGGAGAGGTGTCCGGTTCCCGGCTTCCGCGACAGCGATTGTGCAGCGAAAGCCGATCCTAAATCCAGGCCTGCTCCTGCCACCAATTTAGAAGAAAGCACACCCAACAAAACGAAAAGGAAAGTTTTACTACCCCCTAAACCTCTCGTGTTCCACTTGGGACCACCGGGTCTTGGGAGCGAAGAGGCTCCGGCCGAACGAACGGCAGATGGACCAGGAGTGAGGATCACACACGGTGATGGTGATGATGGCGGAGTTTTCCCCTTTTGTCCGCCAGGTTAAAAAGGAGAGATTGCGCGAAAAGTTTCACTCATCTGGCCCCTACATACACACACAGAGAGCATAACGAGCATGGCACGCGGTTTTTTTGGCAAAATCTGTGACGCGACCGGTGCTCCGCGCAGCCTGCCAGGCCGGCCAATTAATTAGTGGCAACACGCCCCGGAGTAGTAGTAATGGAGCCGGGTTGAAGCACCGCATGATAACGGGTTGTTATCATCGCCGGCTAATCCGCGGCCCCGGATCCGGATCGCGGAAACACCTCTGGTCGGCCTGCCGCAGTTGTTGTTGCCGGTTGATTTCGAATGACCGCGAAAATGGGAGAAGGACAAGAGAAAGAGAGAGAACGAGATCTGGAACGGTTCGTCACTCGATCGATCAATCGGTTGGAATTTGTGGCGCTGAAACTGTTGGTGGTGAGTCCAAAATCTGGCCAAATAAACGCCGGTGGTGGCGTGTGCCGGAGCGTAGCGAAGATCGATTCGATTGGAAGGAAATTTATTTATGTAATTATGGGTTGATGGTCCAGCACTTTCGTTGTGTTTGTGGGGAGCGCGTATGTCCGAGTTCCTCTCGAGCAGCGACGCGCTGAATGGGACGCTTGGAATAGGAGTTTGATACTTTCGTTTGAAGCCGTCGTCGTCGTCGTCCGGTTGGCTCAACATCAACATCAAGCCCAAAAACCGCTTCTCTTCATGCACCAGATAGTTCACGACTGGTGTTGCCGGTGGCACACCTTTGGCCCACGGCATGGTGCCACTTTCCTGGCCCCGAAGGAGGGAGCATCGCTTTTGGGCGCATCGCAACCGCATCGAATGTGGGTCACCAAAAGCAGATGCTCCGCGCGGGCGCGCGCGCTCGCCGTGTAAGCCACCTCTTCTCGTCGGAGAGGCCGCGCTCTGCCGGCCCACTCTCTCGCGCACCCTTCATCAACACATCTCCGTCCGAAGACTCACTCGAAGAAACAGGCACACAGATAGGTTTTAGTTTCTTCGTATACCGGTGCCGGTCAGTGGCGGCCGGCAGGAGTTTGGGGGGTCGACCTCGCCCGGAAACGGGAGGTGATCCATGGGTGCGAAAGATGATCAGGCCGTGGGCGCCCAGTGACATGGGCGGAGGGCGAAGAAAAGCGGAGCAAGATGAAAAGCATACTGATTAATCTTCCCATTCCGAGGTGGAAAAACCGTTGGTTTCTTCTCTCTCGCACGCACACTCTACTCGCCGGTAAAAGCGAAAATCTAGGGTCCATAAATGGCCCCCACCCCGGTAGCGACAGGGCCGACCATCGGCATGTTTATGTAGGAGTACGGACTAATGGAGTTTTTTCTGCCGATCCCCGTGGCAGCAACGGCATCCAACGGCTATCTTAATCTCACTCACTCACCGCCAGCGCGGCCAGTTGCCTCTACGCAACCCATTCCGTGAGGGACCGTTTTAGAACAACTTCAAAGTTAGACCCCAGAAGATGCTGCCACAGAGGCTGAGGCCCCAGGAAGATACGGACTGCTGCTGCGGTTTTCCGACACTTTTCCGGAACGACGGCGATGAACACATCACCCGGCTGGCCGGTTGGCCGTCCAGCATTAATCGGCACTCTGTGGCGGAGTCGTAAAAGTTGAATGATGAACTTACTCTCTGCCACCTAAGTGTCGAGGGGCCGTCCCCGAGGCGGTCGGTGAAGCGGCACGCGGCGTAGTGGCCAATTATATTGGCTTTAAAACAATGAGCGGTTGGTGCCCCTTTTATTGGTTCCTTGGCGTTTCTGTAACCGATGTCGTCACACCGTCAAAAGTGAAGTCGTCGACGCGCGAGCCCCCGGAGCGAGACTAGAAATTAATTTGCAATAAGTAGCTCTCACTATTTCTACGACGCTAGACAAGCGGACATTATCTTCGGCCCCGAGACACGGACTCGGGCAATGGCAAATCACTAGTGAGCCATATTTTTTGCTTAGGTTCGCTACTCTAAGTTTTCCTCTTTCGAAAAACACTAGTTTGAGAAAGGAATTTATTGTGACAATGAGAATCAATCAACATTGACCAATGAGCGGTTATTTAATTTTGCTTAATTACAGACATTATTTGACCCACAACTGAGTGTCCAAATTGACTCATTCACCTTATGCGCCTAACACAAATAATGGGCGACGACAACGTAATTGTACGACACTTTCCTCTGAGTTGCTTGAACAACTTTTTTAGTTGGTTTGACAGTGTGTTGAAAATAGTATCAATTGGTTTTTTGAAAAAACAAGAAACATTGTTCCTCAAAATGCTACTCCAAATCTCCAAGAGATCGATACCGATCCGTTCATGAATAGGCGGTTTTTTTTTATTAAACCCTTTAAAAAGCGAGACCCATGCCTGTTTTCTGTATTCTATGTTGTTCGTTTATTGGCACTGCGTACATTTGCCATGAACACTAAAAGGCAAATGAATAAATTGCCAAAGCCTACAAAGAGCATATTTTATGAAAAATTGGCAAAACTATTGATCAAAAACCAGACAGAAGACCTCCGAAAGTAGTGTAGATTATCGAACTTTCCAATTTCATTGTCATTCAGTCGGTGCAAGACGTTGATCAATACTCAAATGCTTTAATTTCCACAAACCAGATCAGATTGATCTGATCTGTTTCTCCCTCACTGTTACTACAGCAGAATTGAATCCTTTCAATGCAGGTGTATGAAAACTTAATCACTTTATTCTATTTTTGACCACAACCAAGAGATTCTGCTGGTCACAACTAAATTGGAATGAATTTCTGTTACTTAACATGTTTAAATTATCCCAACCACTTCCAAAATGTATTTAATTTACTACCGTTGGTGTAACTTAATGCAGTTGTTTTTCACAATCGTTTCCTAGAAGTTATTCGTACAACTGTCCGCGGTTGAGTCGTGTATTTTCGGGCAACTCGGGACCAACACCGAAACCCCAAGCCCCGTGGTTCCCAAGCCAGAGATTGCGACCTGGGGTCATCCCATGGTTCAAAGACCCCTGATGTAAGCGGAAAGCGAACGAAGCATCACTCGCCAATGTCATACAAAGTTTTCCCCAAGAGCATCGTAAATGCCGCAGACCAGTGGAGTCCGCTTCGTGTCCGATGCTGCACACAGTTCTACTGCTGCTCTGCCGCCGGGTTCTAAATTCAGACGCTTCCCCACTGCCGCCGGCCACCGCTTCTCCCCTCCCCTCAGCCTGGCGGTAGAGCATAAAATACGCGCGCGCCACAGCATCACCGGAACGTCGCCGGGACGGGGAGCTCATAACAATCATCGTTTATGATCTTGATCGTTGCACTCGATGAAGCAGCGCAGCAGAAACGCCGTGCCGCATTTTCACTTCTTTTTTCCACAACGTCTCAAAAGAGAGAGAGAAAGAGAGAGTGTGCCAGCAGAATGCACACAACGACACACAGCAGCGTAAAAAGCCGGCGGACAGGAAATATGTTGCATAATACGCGCGCAGTACGACACGCGGCTCTGCATCTAATTCCCCTCTGGAATCTGGGGCCTCCGTTGCGGCGAATAGCCGTTTTTCGGTGACACGTTCGGCAGCCTTAAGCTGGCGTGAAAAAGGCTATGCTCAGCCACGGGGCACACGGGAAAACAAATTTATTGCCACTGAAGTATAAATCACTTTGCTGTAATGGCACAGGCTCCAACCGTTCACCGGGGACCACAGCAGCAGTCGCGGGACGGTATCCCCCGACGTGCGATGCAGTCTCTTCGTTGACAACGCTAACGGATGGGGATTATTACTAAGAGACAACACTTACCTGAGTGTAACACTCGATCTCTTTGTACGGGTTGACGGCAATCAGGATCGATCCGGTGTAGGTCTGTGTGATGAATCTTTCGGTTAAGGAACATTCCGATTCCGATGATACAACTATGTTAATCCCGGGATTGTCCCCGGTGCTTCCGGAGGCTGCGGAAACAATACAACATCTCGCGAGGTCTCTGCCCTTAATTTGTCAGTCCGGGGAATTCTCTTCTCAGCGACGCAATCCGGACATCTCTTGACGTGTGCTGCTTCGTCGTCGTAGGAATGTCCAACGCAACGAAAACTAATTTGTCACCCGGGGGGAGGGACCGATGAGCAAACATTACATTGCTCCAGAGCTAAACGAGATGGACACATTGTTTTTGGGTGACTTTGTTGTTGTTTTTGGGGCATCAAACAAAGCTCAAACGCAGGAAATGCGGGCCACATGTGACACGTGTAAAACGCGGGCTACAGTGACAAAGTGAACAAGCTTATTTATAGCCCCTTGGCCCCTTGGCGGTAAACATATCTTGATAAAACATAAAACATGTTTGTGTGAACACAACGAACATTAAAAGCGCATCGTGCCGGCGCCAAAAGAACACTCTCATCAATGTGGGAATTGGGCCTAAAAGAATTGATTACAATTGTTGGGTGTACATTTAAATTCTCCTCCCGATTTGTCCCGGGCCACGTGATCCTTTACATTTGTCATGAGGAACCGGCCCCCAACAACCCACCCACTCCGGATAGGCGGCTTATGTGGGCAAGCAGCAGTTGCCCCAATTAAAGGCGGACACAGCGCACGGCCCTCTCTATTTTGGGCGTAAATTAGAGTCGCGTGGGCCGATGGTCCCGGAACCCTTTTCCAGTTGAAGTGTCGTTGGCGGTGCTTGATTCGACGTATTAGCAGCAGGCGCGACCGTTAGTTATTGTTTGGCGTGCCGGCTTTTCAATCAACCGACGGGTCGTTTATGCTGGGCACGTGCCGCTCGCTTGATGTAAGACGGCAAGGGAAACCCCGGTGATGGGGTTCGATGTTTCGATGTTTTAGCGGAACCACGCGAGGTGACTCACGCGACGAAAGCACCGCCGCCGACGGGCTCTTATCACCTCGAGATTGGTGCGGAAATTCCAGCATCGTAAACGTCCGCGAGTCTGTGTTAACGGTATTCCGTTGACCGGTATCCAATGTGTTGCCCAATGATCTTTGCTATGCCAAAGGGGGAGAAGTGGCCGAGCGAGCGATCCGCTGAATCATGCAAACGATGATTCAGCATACCCCCAATACAGGAAAGGTGTGATCACCGCCGCTGATGGTGATCGTCGTGATGCTGGAATCATCGCAATACATACTGATACCAACAGAGCGAAGTAGGTCCGGTCTGGTCGCGGGTCTCTCTCATCACAAAACTAACGACCCACGTTCATAAGCGGTTCAATAAAACGATTTTCTGAACTTTGTCTTCCCGTTAGCCCTTTAAAGCTGCAGCTAACCTAGAGAAACCCGCCTGACCGCATGAAAACAGATTCCCCAACAGTGAGTCACCCACCCGGAGGGCTTCAGTCGCGGAAAAGATTCCCCGAGATCAAGCTTTCCCAGACCGCGGAGCCGGCAAAACCGATTAAAAAGCCGAAGGAATTCGGTGGTCCGCACACGCCGCGAACCTAATGGAGGTCGGTAGAATGGTGCCGGCGGCAGAAGACGGATTCACGTCTCCGCGGCCACTGCAGCAGCAGCAGCGGCATGCATCACTGGGCGCGCATCTCCACTGCGCTATGTAGCTCCTAAAAAGCGAAACGAAGAAACTCCCGGGCACGGCCAAAGATGCGTAAAATGCGTGTTTTATATTTATTACGCCACGGTGGTAACTATCTCGCCGCCAGCGCGGGCTCGGGGTGCAGCTCTAAAGTGGAAAAGATCCGAACCGATATGGTCGGATTATGAGCTACGCTTACGCGGTTTACGGTGCGCCCCGTCCGTCTCCGATTACTCGGTGGTGGCGTAGAAAAATGGATGTATTATTTCACCACGCTCGGCGGGGGCCTGCTGGGGAGCTGAGAACATTCATCAAGAAGGACCCCGGAACGAACGCGTCCGAGGAGCTAACGTGATTGACGGGATGTGGGATTAAAGCGCTGAAAATGTAGTGCGCGCGTTTGAGTTCTATGGCAAAGGATACGTATATCTGGTCGCGCTCGTAGCGCACTTTCAGATTGCGGTTGATGCCGTTTTCGTCGATGTCCGAGATGCACGTCATATCGGGGACGCCCTTGTCCGGGGTGGAGCCGATGCGGCCTGAAAAAAGAGTAATGGAAGAAACAATTGAGAAAAAACTGGGACATACTAGTCGTGGGGAACTAAGCCATCCTTCCTTCCAGAGCGCGCGCTCTGTGGCAGAATGTTGATTCTAGGACCTTTTATAATCAGCGAAAGGTGTTGCTCCGTGTTTCCATTCCACTGATGGGTTGGTTTCCACGACTATCTTTAGCTTCTACGGTGCACACCCCGACCGAGAGGGGACAGCAGTAATGAGTGCTGCCGCACTCCAATTAAAGAGAAATTCTAGAATCACTTTCCAAGAGGTTGTCGCACGGCAACTGTAGCCTGTTTCATGTATATCTGTGTTTGCAAACATGATTGCGAAACAAAAGATCCCTTCCCAGAAGCCGGCGCATAACGTGGTGGTGCCGGCGTGGATTCCCGCTATTCCACCGACATCGTGCCCGCTGGGCCCGGGTTTTCCCTAGTCAAAGTCCCTCTGCTGTTCCACTAGACCACACGGTCCTTCGGGAGCCGCAGAGGTCCGCCGGATTCTTCACGCGATCCATTTCACGTCCTCAAGTCGGCAGAGATTCGCTGCTGCTCGAACGCAACGAGTCGTCCACACAACTGGAGATGCAGCGGCGGCGGCGGCGGCAGTCACTGGCCATCGTCCCTCTTCCCGGTGGTTTATTTTTATTGTCCACGGCCCGCCCGATCGGCTTACACTCGCATCTTCTGCAAACGTGGTGCTGCCACACTACTCCAAAAAACCAGTTCCCGGCCAGAGCATCTTTGGGCAACATCGTCGCGCGTTGCCGATATGCGAGTTCTAGAGAGAGTCCGCGTCCTATTCACGTTCTTCGCTTCGTGAGGCTCTTTCGCAAGATTGCTTTTCTGGTTGCGTTATAAATAACTCCGTCTACTGCGCGAGTTGGTGCTCTAGACTCATGAATGACGTTCAAGCCACAGGCATTACTGTACGAACAGAGTCATTTGCCTAGCAGCAGCAGCAGCTGAATGGGTGGCCAAGGGCCGTGCCGTGAGGCTACGATCGAAGCAGACGGCTTGCCGGCTTGTCGTCAAAACAAAAGTGGCGCTCTGAGCGCTCAAAGTTTGTGGGTTGTTGCAAAAACCGCCAAACCGCCACCAGACCGCGGCCGGAGGGCTGCATCAGATGAAAGGACCATTCTCTGCTGGGCTGCTGGCTGGTCGCCCGGACACCTGTCGTCTAGACTTGACTGATTGATTTTAATTTTTGTTGGCGGAGAGAACGTGGACAATATTTAAAGCTCTTATTAAACGTCGAGCCGGCAGCGTTGTCAGCATAAAAAAAGGATTGAAGATGAAGCCCAGGTTTAGAGGAGGCAAAAGTTGTTTTGATGGATGAACGTGGTGACTGGCAGCCAGCACGTTACATCATGATAAAGTTTTGGCTTGGTTGCAAAACGGTAGGTTGCCCGACTCATTAGCGAGTGTTTTAGAGTTTCTAAAAAAGGTGAACAAAATTGTTTACCAAAAATCAGCAATTTGTAATTTTGACGAAAGCAAAAATCTTCGACTTCAACCAAATACGATATTGATTTAGTGATTAGAGTGAGGTTGTGGGTTATTTAGTGAGTGATTGCCGCCAGCATTCTGCGAAAACAAGTTAATTCAACCACGAAAAACTGTTTATTTAATATTGGATTTCGACCGAAATGGTGTGGAAATTGTTCGGCATGAGGGCTACACGAATTGAAAGAAAACTTATAAATTAATGTAAAAGTAAAATTGTATCCGAACTTCAATTGTACGTCAAATCGAATGTTGATCAAATCGGACATTGAATAATCGTACATCGAACATCGAGAGGAAAAATTTATCCCGTTACTGGATTTTCCTTTAAAACGTTTAATTATCAGGGCACATTTTCGTCGATTCCCAGAGAAACGATGATGTTTATTCATTCGTTCGAGGTTCATCGTACGTCGTCACTGTAATCGTCAAACTAATTCAACTTATTCTTTCGACTGAACGTTTGGCTTTATTTCTAAATCTCAACTTTCAGTGGAACGAAGTTCGCGGGCTCGACTAAACATTAGGTTCAAATGAATGACACTAGTGACAAATCGTATACCGATTTGGGGTATGGCAATCGAACGAATTACTTTGAATTTACACATTCGATACGGCGTTCAAAAGCGGCCAGTACTTTCTGGAGGACCTGCCACAAGCGAACAGTAATTTTGCAAACCATCTTTGTCGTTAGTGCATGTGATCATTGGCGTACCAAAAACTGGCTGTCAGTTTCGGTACTCTGCTGACAAAAACGTGATTCGTGTGCCTTTTTATCAACTATTCGAAGCTAATCGCTAACACGCACGCTCCACACCCTTACACCGCACAATCACCGCCTCCGGCCATTAGCGAACTCATTTATGTTGCTGCTGTCTCAATGTCTCAACCCTCCCGGAGGACAAAGGACTGTCTAACAACTGTTCCGATATGCTGCCGAGAGCCGGTAGCCGTTGTGGGGCGAACCTTCCATTCCCTTGCCCGACCCGAGACAAGATAAAATTATCCGAGCTTTGTTTTGGTCGACCCGATTCGGAGGTCGACCTCATTTCTGCAACTGACCCGACGACCGCCACATAGTTATCTTGAGAGGGGCCTCTCCGACAGCATCATGGCTTAGGTCGCCCTGGTGAGTCTGATAGCGTCGTCGACTCCTTGAACTAATCGAGGCGGAGGCCTGTTACGGATCGGCCTGATTTTGGACCACGCCGGCAGCTTCATCTCGGGCGTGTGCGTAAGTAAGACGTCGAAACACGCGGCCCAGGGCTGGACATGAGACACACAAAGCGAATCCGAAAAAGAGAAAAATGAAACTAAGGCGACGGGACACGTTCCTTGATCCGGTGGTGGCCGCGGTTCGGTAAGACCAGGCGTTCGAAAGCGTGCGTCTGACTGACAGCTGTACAGGCAAAAGGCGCGCGTCTGGACGAACGAAACCGAAAGCGTGATTGATACTGCCCCGAGTCCGCTTAGGCAGTGTGGTCATGTTCCTGGCGTGTACGGCACACGACGGCGGCAATGTTTCGTCGCATGCGACTCTTGTCGTGCTGGACAACCCCCTGGAATCGTGTTTCGCACCCGTGAGCCATATCAATTTTTGCACAAAAATACTGCGGGGTCAGGGCAAGGCAGGTAGTCTCCGGGTGGACCCTTAGTTGCCACCAACCTTGATCTTGGGTTTGGGTTCGTAAACTGACCAAAGCCAAGACTCGCAGACAATTGTTGTGCAAAAAACATTCGATATCTCAGTCGAGGACTTGGTTTTGCCGACGGCCAACCTACTAATGCCCCAAACAAAGCCGTCTCCTAGGGTTTCCTGTTCTGGCGGGGTTTTAGGAGTATATGGCCATTTGCTTATTGCCCGGTCAGCAATCGGGGAGTACGATAAAAACATAAATAAATAAGAAACCGCTTAACATGCGTGGCTGCCGGTTGCGTTGTCAACGAGGCTGTATATTGCTTTCGTCGCACTATAAAGCAATACCCAGGCATCTGGACTTACGCCACCACATCAGGCTGCTACTGACCGGCGTAGTAACTCAAAGACCAATGGGCTGCGCGCCTGTCATCGTCGTGGTTGTCTTGATCCGGGGTTCAATTGCTGCGGCATTGAATTACGGCGAGAATTACAGCGTGAATTAGATAACTCGAATGGTACACGAAACGCGCGCCATAGTAGCTAGAGCTAGAGCTGCGGAACACGTCAATCACTGTAAACGGTAATTTATGCCTCCCAGCCAGTCAGTGGTCGAGGGTGGTGGTGGTGCGACCTGCAGTGATACCCCGGAGACTGCTAAGACCCGGAGACCAGATCCGGCAGCCGGTTAAGCGGGTTTGCAGCAATTAGTTCGGTCCCGAGGGAAAGATCAGTATCAAGGGGTCCAAAAAAAAATGGCAGCCCAACTCGATTCTGTCGATCATTTCGAGTCCGGGTGCGGCGGAACGTGCCCCCAGCTGGGAGGTCTTATGCCTTGGGTACACTTTTTGGCGCGCGAATGACGCCCAAGGAATTCGTTCGCTCCGTCTGTCACTGCAGTTCTCTCCAAGAGTTGTGTGGCAAGGTTTTGGCGGAACGTTTGGCTGGTTGGCATTAATTGACGGCCCGCGGTAATCACCATGTCTCTCCACGACGACGGCAGTTGGGGGAAGTTGTGTGGCGGACACTTTTGCTACCGCGATTAGATTCAATTAAGCGACATAAATTGATACAAACTGATCCATAAATAGTCATGCGCGATTTTGCGGCCTCGAGGGCAGCGCAGCTGCTGCTTAATCATGGCGCCGAGCCCGGCGAGTTGCGGTGAGAATTTCGGGTTTTAAACCCCAGGACAGATAACCGTGATAGAAAAGCCAAAAGGGACCCTCTCGCCAGCTGGTTCTAGAGCACTGGACTGACACTTGAAGGCGAGTGCATTGGATACGTTTCGATCGAAGCATGTTTTAAAAAGCGCGCCCGTCGCGTGTGTCTGACAAGTTCCAGGACACTTTTCGCATTATTTGTAGAATGGGAAAAGTAGATTGATTCGATCCGTCACCTGACGTGGGCTCGCAAGAAAAACCTTTCAAATTAGTGGCCTTTTTTTGCTCGAAGTAACACGAGACCAGAGCTGCATGTAGAGGTCGAAAGGGGGCGGGTCTTTTACCAAACATTCACACGGTGGCAATACATGCACGAAGGCAGTTATTTCGAGTGACGCTGACTTTCGATTGGCACGGGAATACTTTTTACCGTGTCCTGTTACTTAGCACCGGGGCGACGGCAGCCGATTAGGTTTGCACTTTCCCTTCGCCTTGCGTACGATGGTGGGCATGTCCCTGTGGTGCCCCCCCGTTACGTTGCAAAGAAGCCATCAATCACACAAACGTGGCCGTCACCTGATTTGCACAAATCACACATCGAACTGTGGGTCCCAGTGGTCCACGGAACGTCAAGTGCGCTGCGCTCTCATCACCTATTAGCTACTCCAGCGTTTCCATAAATCACGGCCCAGGTTGCCCGGTGTCTTGGGCTGGGCTGGGTTGTGCGTGACGCCAGCGGTGCAACGCGCGCTGGCTCTTATCGAAGTCATAAATTAGGCATCTGACCAAACTGTCGGCACACACGGTAGCTATAATTATTGGCCGTACAATCAGACTGCGGACGATTAGTCACAACATAGCGCCGGCCTGCAGATACTTTCCATCTTAGGGCTCCGTGTGCCTCTCTCTCACTCTTTTCTTCACGCTTGAGTCCCGCCGCCACGACCACGATGCTGACCATTAGAATGTCTAACTAGCCCTTACTCGCATAGCAAATGTACATACAATGTAAGTGCACCGTGCCATGTGATCGGGATCGTGTGGCGCGAAGCCGAGCCACAACCCCACCTGATCCTTGTGGGGTTTCTTTTTCTCGATCTTGACCACAGCACCAAGACGATCGCGGCACGCGGACGATTGCGTTCTGGAACAGCCACGTCGTGGTATATGAGAATGGTAAATTTTGGTGAGTTGCTTGCCGGCCGGTAACTAGAGACCGGTGGCCGTTCACTGGCGGCGGTGCTCGCATTGCCCAGTTCGGTTCTGCTTGTTAAGCATCGAATAGAGAATCAGAGCCCAACAGGCTACTGGCGCTGACTTCCCCATCGATGATCGAGCGCAATTCAGTAGACAGCGTCACGCAGAGTGTGGAGAATGTCCATATACCAAGTCTAAAACTTGAAAATGGAAATTGTAAACTGAGTGGTCTACCTGTCAATTTTCTCTCCTCATTCAGCTTTTTTGGCAACATCATGCAAAGGATGTCAGGTCGAAAAAAAATTTATTTAGTTAGCAACCGATTTTTGAAAGGGTTAGACCATGTCGACTTTTGTGCTTTTTGAAAATAGCGTTTTGCGGGGATCGTTGCCGTTCTGCTACCTGTTGAAGAAAACTGCTACAGAATTGCATCAAATGATTGTCGAAGCTTGTTTTTGAATGATCGTAGTGCAGTGAGTGGTTTAAAATTTTTAAAAAGGGCGATTTTGACTTAACAAGCAAAGAGCGTCGGAGGACTACAGAAAAAGGACTTTCTTATGGGACAGAAAGGTGTGATGCATCACAAGCTCCTAAATCCTGCTGAACCCAGGTTAATTCAGATCGCTGTTGACAACAAATGATCAATTTGAACCATGCATTGATCGAAAAACGACCAAAATGCCGTGTCTTCTGGTGCGCCATGAAAGCGCCAGGTGCTCCATGGCCTCCATCATTCATTTTCATCGATGGGATACGTATTGGCTGAGTTTCCTACGAGGAAGTCGAAATTGGATGACTTGAAATAGTGTCCGAGAGACCAAGCAGGTGTTATGGAAGAAAGTTGCGAATCTTTGGCTTTGAAGTAAAAGTTCGGACATTGTCAACGGGACTGTAACGACCATTGTGTAACCCCACCACCACAGAGTTTAGGCAGACAACAATTTTGGGTCGAAGATAGACCCCCTGTGTAAGGCTCACCACACAATCACTTAGCATAATGATGAACCTGTTTGTTATTGGAATTTGGCGGGTATTCACATGCTGACAAACGTGTTTACCGACTTTGTGGATCGCTACCTTTGTTGTGCTTTTGGAAACATCACACAGGTTCCTAACAGCTTAGCCTAGCTTAGGTCCACTTCCTGTTTTTCCACGCGGCCCTAGCAACGTGGATTGACCATGAACTTTACATAAAGGTGTCTGTCGGCTAGTGAGAGTTACTTTTGTTTGAAATGCACACAGTACAATGTTGCGCGCTTCCTGTTTGAGCATGCTGACCATTTTATGACCAGTGAGCGCTGGTTGGCGCACCACTTCGCCACAGCTAAACGACAATCGAGAGTCAGTTCCCTCGAAATGACAAGCCCATTTCTAGGTATCCTTTCACCGGGCGGTGCTGTAAAGTTTTCCGTGCTCTACCGCCTCTTTTCGCGTTGGCCGTGCCCCGCATTCCCCCCAATAGTTCTTGCAGACGACGTTCTACACGTTCGCTCGGGCTCCAAAGGTTGGCACCCAGCAACACGAGCGCGTTCTAGCGTTTCAAATGGGCAAAACAATGTTGAATTTATGCGCACACACAACACTGAAGGGAAGGTAACACTAGACAGGCACTAGCCCGAATATGCTGTAGTAATCATCCGAAAACGAACGGCAAAAAGTCGACGCAACATTCGAAGTGGATCATGAGATATTGATTTTTCGCCTGTCAATCGCGAAAATAGGGCTAGAAAGGGCCCCAAAAAGCTGTAGGCTTTAGGTGGGGCGCCATACGTTAGGATTAAAAATGTATTGAAAATGTTCAACAAAGACAGGAAACAATTGGGCAAGAAACCTTGTTGGTATGGTTTGCTCCCATTTGGGGATTTAGAGGTTTCTGCTCCCCAATTTCTCCACACTCACAAAGAACAATGGGGGGACCAAACGGGGAATGTGCCTACCACATGGCGGAAGTGTCACAGCAATATGTTTCGGGTTCAGGCTGTGGGAATCTCATTATACACTTCTTCAATTTGCGATCTCACGACCAACCGTAACCGGGGGGGGGCGGCTCGACAAATTGATTCTCATATGTTTCGCTTCGCGGCAGTGTCTCTGTGCCCGGCGTCGTCGTCATCGTCGCATGACTCATTTGAAGTGATATTTGCTCAACAACGTGTACCAAACCCGTTTGCCATGAGGAGCATCATCTTTGCCAGCGAAGTTGTACTAAGACACCCGCGACCGACCGGTCATGAATCAATGGCTTTTTATGGACGCAATCGGAAGTCAACGTTGAGCGATGGAGCCACAGTTGGCAGCCGCAACTAGAAAAGTATGACCTTTCGGTGGAGAGCTTCTAGATTTTCTGGGACCATTCGGTGGCGATTTCTTCGCCCTGGCTCTCCACAAATAACTCGTTTTTTGTGTTCGTGGATGCGTTGATTATGAAATTAAGCAATTTCTTTTCGGTACTTCCACCAGCAGGTTTTATATGCCTATGTTTCCACGGGCGTTAATTAGCGAAAAATCGTGCAAATTTCGCTACCGGAAGGGCCAACTTAACGCAAGACTTTCAGTTGAAGAAGCGAACCATGGAAGCGACTTGAATGAAGACAAATTAAGACTAAAGGCGAAGAAAACAGTGCCAAAGGCTGTAAGAGTGCGGTGAAAATCAAATTACGGTGCGATCGGCGGCGATGACGGTGAAAGTGACGTGACGCGGCGATGAATGATGAAAACGATTAAAACTAATTTAATAATTTACCACAACAAATAGATCGGGATTCAAAGTGAACGCTTACACAAACTTTTGCTTCAAAGCGCAAGATTCAATCAATCAGGTTAATGGCTGAAGGTTTAGCCGGTCGAATGTCCTCGAGAACGAATTGGGAACAAATTTAAGCGTATTTTCAAAATCAATCATGCTGCCTCCGTCTCAAACGTCGTGGGATCGTGATTAGTGCGCTCACAGCATAACATGTACCAAATGTTAAGAACAACACTCCGTTCGACCGCCTAGACGGAGAGCCCAGTCGTCGTCGGAACCTGGCGGAACACTGGGGCGCGCGATGTTTCTTACCGCCCCCCCCCCCTTGAAAGTAATTAAAAAGTTTGTAGGACCGGTCGGTTGGGACCGGGCCATGCCAAGAGCTGATAAAAACCGTCAACACATTAGCGGAATGTGAGCAGACCAAAAAAGAAAAGTGATTGGCCCGCCGTAAAATGGAGCACCGTGAGGTGGTTCTACACTTCGGATCGAAACCGGAGAAATCTGACAACTTGTTATCTGTGGTAACACCCACACCCAGTACCAAGGTACTAAGTCGGTTGGCGGGTGGTGCGCAGTGGCGATTATGCAGGGCCAGGCGCGTTCGCGGATTTGCGAAGTGTGTCCACTGAGTGGTAATTAAAGGCACAGCGTTTGTCATTAAATCGTGCCCAACAAGGTGCTCTGGCGTTAGACCGCGCCGCTAGAGCTGACTGGCAGGTCGCAGGTTCGCAGATAAAAGGCCCAGCGCTCGCGCGAGAAGGAAAATGTAATATTTCAATTATTGCGCTATTTAGCGATAACAAGCTGAAGGAAGTAGTGGCTCAATTTATGGCTTAATCGTACGAGCAAGATCCGATCCCTTCTAGTGTCTACCAAAAGGCCGCTACTGGTGGACCGCTATTGTTGAGCGGAACGGCTGTGTTCGATCGGCTTATGTTGGACTCCATCGAGCCCACCCGAGAGCATGGAAAATTAATGACATAATTAATTAGCGCCGGCATGCACGGGAACGATGTATGGCTGGAAGTGTGTCAATCGAAGATCGGTTCCAGTCGGTTCCACGAGCCCTTCACATGACTCTGGGCAATTCGATTCTATGTTGCCGAATTCGACGCGTCTATTAGTCTCGCCCTGGAACACTCACACACACACACGCGGGGTGATCTTGAGCGTAGAGAGAGGGTGCAGAAATGTAGATAACATGTGCTGAAAGTTTCATATTTTGCTCACGAACCCGACCGTCACATGGTTGGTTCGCTGGCGACCGTGGTGCGGCGGCCACACTCTGCTGTGCCAGGGGTCGTTCCCTAGAGAGAGGGAGGCTGCCACCAACTAACCTTGTCGTTCGTTTGGGCGTTGGTTACTAAACACACAGACACACACGAAATACAATGTTTGAAAGCCCGCGCAGGGTCCGGGTCCGGGCACAACATTGTAGTGGGCCTCCTGTTGAGTCTACCTGTGCCGCATGCGGCAAGCATAACATTGTACACTTATTTTGGAGTACCCCACATAAATGCATTCCTTGCGCGGACATGGGTCGGCCGAACACACCGACGACGACCGGCCAGAGAATGCTGTCCTCACCGTGCGCGGCGGCGGCGGTGTCCTTTGGCAGCTGCCGTGTGTCCGCGCTGACTGGGTGGTGTATTATGTGCTGACTGCGGCTGCTCGTGGGTTGATTTATAAATCACGACGAACAATTGTTCGTGGAGAGACAGTGTCCCACACACATGGGAGATGATGGAGATCGGTATCTGCGTGGTTGAGAGCGTATGAAGCAATAACTTCCACTTGTTCTGTCAAACGGTCTCGGTGGTCCGGAGTCAGATATCGCAGAAATGACATCGTTTGTGGGGAATCAAGCACAGCGGACATTGAAATATGAGCGCCAATTAAGTGGAGCGGCTTGTTCAACCTAAGAAACCTTTTTTTCATATTCCTGATGACGGTGTGATCACAGGCGCGTGTCCATAGTAATTGTCATAAACATATGGCGCAAATGACTGCAATGGATTGCCTTCCCTGTTAACTGAGTATGGTTCCCTTCAAGACGGCAAAGTAACGAGATTTATTTTTTGCTTGCTTTTAGCTTATGTTATGAGCAGCATGGACACTCTTTACGTTGATCCAAACGTTATTGCGAGGAGCTGAATTCCTTCCTTAGCAATATTGCTACCTGTCGGACAGATCGAACAATGATTTGGCCACCGAAAAACTATCCTCGAGTCCATCGGAACAAACGGAATTGGGGAGTGAAAAACATGGGAAAAGATGCTACCGAAACAGGACGTTGTCAGCCGGACGATCACGTCGGTGGTCACTGTTTGTGCCGCCGCCGTGTTTGACACACACACACACCATCATGACGGTTGCGCGACGGGCGCAGGAGGTTTGTTTGTATTCGTCGTTTGCCAGCCTTTCTCCTTTCTGGCGCTATGGAAGTCCTGCGCTCCGTCTGACAGCTGCTCGCGTGCGTGCGCACGTGCGTCAGTTCCTCCTTGTTACGCACGTGTTCTACGCTCTGCGTGCGAAGGTGTCGGTGTGTGATGTGTGCCGCTGGTGCCCAGGGGTTACCAGGGGTTCTGGCAATGGGACACCCTTTTCGAGGTTCGAGGGCCCATTGGCAGACCCAGAAAGGAGCGGTTGGTGGTGGTGTAGAATGACTTTGCTTTCTCGCAACATAAACCAGCTGCTTTACCCCGGGCCGCCGCATCTGTGTTTGGAAGATGCATCAAAAGCGAACGTAGTTTGCCCAGCGACAAACAAGCGAGGATTATGGTATTGATTATTTTGCTGACTACAGAGCCACAGCGCGGTTCTGGATGATACAAAAACTCCGTTTGTGTTGTTTCATCTCAAAAGAGAATAGTGAGGCGAAAGCCTGCCTACCAGTGTTTATGAATTTTGACACTGTTTATTATTTCTGCCGGAGTGTCCTTGCTTTATAAATCGTGAGCGTCCGATATCAAAGAGAAAAGGTCGCACTCATAAAAACACAATAAAAAAAAAGTGAAAAATTACGTAAACAAATCGTGAAACTCGTTTTCGCATCACGTGTTCGTGGTGCCAAGGAAAGCCCAACCGGAAGCGGACCACCATTCTGTGAGTCGTTCAATATTCCGGTCCCGTGGCTGCTAAAACCCCATCGGCCGCGACGCGACTCACATGAGTTGGAATAGTGTGTGGTAAAAAAAATAAATAAATTCCCTTCTTTGTATGGTGGACGGTGGTTGCCATCGGCGGCCGATTGTGTCTTGTCTCTTTGGGATTTTTTTTTCCTTCGTCGCCTTGCAACATGTCAGGCGGGGAGCCCGTTCGTAGGACGGCTTTAATTCAATTTTTGATGCGTCGTCGACCCAGCCCAGAATAGTGTGGAAAGCGCGGAATGTAAACAACGCAGAAACAAAAAGACGAACGGACAGTCCCGCATGACGCAAGTTGCATTCTGTGAGGAAATAGAAATGGAAAAAGAGCCACGCGGGAGCCCGGTCACAAAAAAGCTCAACCATTGCGCAATTATGCTTTGTTTTTAGGGCCTATTTCAGTCACGCGAACCGTTGCCACTTAACTTAATAAAAGTGTGGGACCGCCACAAAAATGATAAAACATTCCGTAGTGTCATCAGTGTGTTGGAAGAACTGAGTTCCGTATAATAATCAACTAAAACAATACAATCATTTAAGTGTATCTTTATGTATGACTGAATTTGAAATCCCAGTTTCAGCAGCACTGCTAATGATTGCCAATATTGAAACTGAAAAGTCATTGAACAAAACATAGGTACCGGATGATGATAGGACAACGCCAAACATTTTCTTTCGCACCAATTCTTCGATGGTCCAGCGACCGCACCGAAGGCAATTGAATCATTCTTGTTTAGCGAAACGAGACTCGCAAGAAGTTCATCCATTGTCTTCTTAGCTATCTCTGCCGCCAGTATGCGGTGTCTTATACGCGGCTCGAGATTATTGGACTTCGATAGAAGGAACCTTGAATGCCACTCCAAGAACCTCCGTACGCGGCGCTTGGTTAAGAAGTTATCGGAATCGCGATAACGCGCACGGCTACGCTTGAAAGCGTGGCCGGAAAACAACAACGCAGCACGCACCAAACCGGAACAGACCGGAGTGTGGAGCCTTGTTGGAAGCAGTTCAATTTTTCTGCTTTGCGAATGAGCAGCCAACGTCCGAGAACTATCAACGATGGATTGTTTTTGGCGCAGATTATTAAAAATTGAAAAATATCGGTCTCCGTCTCACATCATTAGTTGATCAGACTGCGAGTATGACGTTAGTAACGAATGATGATATTATTGAGCCAGAAATAGAAACAAAAGTTATGTCCTATTATTAATGCAACAGAGAGAAACCCACCTTCGAGAAACACTGGAATCGGCATGATGCTTGTTTACTTTTGTTACTTTTCTGGCAAGGAAGAATGCTGGAAGCTCAATGGCGCTCTGCTAGAACGTGGGTTAGCAGCAGACGGTGATTGAATTGGTGGCAATTGCTGCCAAATCCAATTGTTTTTATCTTTCTTCCTGGGCCGCTGTGACTATGTAGGGGAAACCCCGACGTTGGTTGCGCCCCGCGAAATGTTGGCAGAACAGCGCGTAAGGATACGTCCCGTTCTGCGTGTGTTGGTGAGCTCACGGGTCGGTTTCTGTGTCGTGCTCTGCCTTTCCTCGGCAATCAGTAATCATCACACAATGCACGCACCGCGTGCGCATTTGAACGCGAAGGCTACTCACACACTGACACACCGAAACTGCACACACGCGCACAGCGCATCCTTTTGCTTCGTTTGCCAATGGCAACGGGCCAAGCCCAGCGCCTGGTTTTTATCGTTGAAATTCGGACCGCGAATGTTGTGCCATATTTTCACACTTTTTCACGCACCTCTTTCGCTGCACGGCCTTTCACATCCCTCTCAACGCGGACTCGAAGGTCCTTAACAGGCGTCGCTTGGACAGCAGTCCAAGGTACTGGTTTGCATGAAAATTTTCGATCACGCCCCACTGGCTGGACAAACGCGCTCGGTACACTTTTAACGTAACTTAATTCGAACTATTTCGCAAGGATTCGTGAAATGGGACTCTGGACTCGCAGTCGCGTAACAAGGACCACACTTTCGACTTGTGGTGAATAAACAAAGCCTCGCTATTCTTTTTCACACCTCCGCGTAGCAGCCAATCGTTGGATAGCACTTTCTTGAAGTCGATGAAAATCCCTCCGTTGGCCCGTCGTTGCTACGGCTACACATCACGATGTACATCACACTCCACATACACTCACCAAACACGCTCCCCACCCAGAACGAGGCGCTTTCTTCGATTTTCTTATCAAATTGCAAACTTCATCCGTGTTCCGTTTCGCTTTCCTTTCTCATACGAACCGTTAGAGCACCAGCGGCGCGCGCTGGATGCGTGTTGGGGCGATGGGTGAAGAAAAAGACGTTCCAGGAACGCCACGAACGGGGCCAGCATGTGTGACCTGTGTGGGGCCAAGATGTCACCGTCCACTTTTGCAGTGCGGCGCTGCGCGACTCATCCTCGGACGGGTGCGGTTCCGCTGTTTTTGCTGTTGCCGTTTCCCTCTACTCGGACACGCTTGGCTTCCACCCACGCTCCCTGTCGGTTTTTCTTTCCCCGAGACTCTTTTCTCTGCTCCACAGTGTCCGTTGGGGTTCGTTTTTCTTCACAGAAGCGCAGCCGGAAAGGAGAGAAAGAAAACGCGCAAACCGAACGACCGAACCGTTGCCGAAAAATCGACCACCTTTAACCGGAACCGCAAAACACGGTAAAATTCGATCTATCTCACACGCGCGCACAAAACGCGTCCGACCCCGGCAAAAGTTGAAGTTTTTGAATTTGTTTGTATGATCCATTTTGATGAATCTAATTTTTTGAACCTAACTTTGAAACTTCGAACCTTACTTTGATGAAGAACCTGACACCCGAGTCAACCCGAATGAAAAATTCTCTCTGTATTTCTTTCTTTCTCTCGCTTAATGCACCCAGCTGGTCGGCTATAACACATCGTTCAATAAGTCCCGAGACTAACCGAGTTCCGAGATTCATTAACATAATCTCCTTCAAGTGTAATACAATCATTCCACGCTTCTCTAACTTTTCAATGCCATGTTTCTAGCACGATTTGTTTTTTGACTCAAAATGAGCCTCAGTAGATCACCTCCTCATTCGAGCCAAATCTTTTTTCCTGGAGCATCTTTTTGAGATCCGCAAAGAGCCAGTAGTCACGGCCCGACGGAAACGGTACAAATCTAATCATGACTCACGAAGAGCTCTGAAACAGATTTGGAAGAACCTTCGTATACATCTATCATAGATTTCAAATTCTTATTTGCTATTCTGCTTCCTAGGCAATTCAGGAACCATCATAGTTCGTCCACCTCCATTTAGTTTCCTCTATTTAGCACCCTCATCTCAGATTAGTGGGTCAGTGTTTTTCGGATAAAATATATTTTAATGCACCATCAACCGCCATTGGTAAGTCATTCTGTTCTAATAAGTCATTATTTCGCACAGCATAAGGAAAATTCGCAGCATGGAATAATTTCTCAAACAGCAGATTTTATTAACCGCGCATCAAACTTCGGACCTCATTTACAAATAAGAATTCGCAACGCCAACCAAACTAGAATAAGCTCCAATAGGCTCGATGCGGGTTTCCGTTACTTGAAACCCATAGTGCTTTTGGTACCATTTGATCGATCGCATTTGACTAAATCAATCATTCCTGCGGCTGTTTTGAACGATAGATTAAAGCGCACTACTATGGGGAACGTTCGCTGATCTAGTCCTTTCGATGGTAAGGATAACTGTTTGCTGTCTCATTCTAGCCGGCGGCTTCTATAGTTGATAATACTGTTTACCAACTTAATCGTACTTTGGAGCCGGGCTTTCGATCTTCGAGTAGTCTCTGACCGGAGAGTAGAACTGTAAATAGATAAACAGAAAGGGTTTGTTTACCACCAGTGCCACGAAGGAGAGAACTATTTATAAGTGGTTTTTCCGCTGCATGATCCTTTGCTTGTGGGAGAACAACTTTATATAACACCGCAATGTCACCTTATGCTGCTTGGTTCTGAATTCCTCCCACGGTTCCGGATTGTTCTTACGGGACCAGGTGACTTCAGGACTACGAAGGGCTAGACGAAGGGTGTAGAACACAGAGCCTGCCGCCCCCATGACAATACAAACGTACAGCGGGATCAGCTGAAGTATGAAATACAAAAAAATATTACATACTTAATTAGTGCAAATAATGTTGATTACTGCAATTTTTGGATACACAAAAGTGCAGTCTGCGCTACACTGTGACGTAACCAACAAACGCGTGTTTTGCCGACAATTTCTGGTTATTGTCGTTTCAATACATACCGCTGGGTTTTTCTTCAAACTAGCCATAGTTAGGCCCTGCATTTTGCTGGATTTCTATAGCTTTTTCGGAGGAAAATTGATTCTTTTTACACACCGCGCACTGGGGCAGCCAGAATATCTTTGAAGGCGAGCGAACCGATTGATGAAAAAACTCTGTTGGAAAAGTGGCGTTTGACGTCTTGGTTTTGTACCGGTTCGTGAGAACAGCCCTATACAAGTTACAAGAACTTGATGATCCAATGTAGAACATAATGTTGCAAGCAAATGAATTCTCAATCGATGTCTTATCAAAGGAATGTATTTGTGGTTTGTTCGCACATGCCATTTATATTTTTGCACATGCCCTTTATCTTGGACGATTAGCGACACATTTCGCATCTACAGATAACAGGTAACTGACCTACGCAAATGCCATTTGCAAAACTTATTGAGCCGTACGAAAGCCATATCGCGAAACGTTTTGATTTGGCAAATGGATTTGTCTGAATTGATAAAAGAAAATAGGTGGGCGATACCGTGTACCGTGGGTCTAATCTGATGGCAAAACGGTGATTGGAAACAAGAGTTTTGAGGACGAATTTCGCATTCAATTCAGTTTCGTGGTTGTTTCGCACAAACTTGAAAACAGCAAAAAAACGCGATAATTAAGACTTTTGGGTTTGTGTTTCGTTGTTGTGTTTAGTTTATAGAGCAAGATCGGTAGGCGGTTGAAGTGCAAGATAAAGAAGAAAATTTCGTATTTCAATTGAACGGACGTTTTTGACATTATTATGTTTATTATAACTTATGCCATTCAATTTATATTTAAATTGAACATCAAATGTTTTAGTCATTTTGTAAAATCCTCGAATACAACATTGCGTGGAAGAATAACCGATTCGTAGCAAATGAACGCTAGCTCACGGGTATGTAACGTCAAAAAAGTAAACAATCACGCCAGCGCTATGTTGCGAATGATAAGGAGCAATTTTGTGCGATCGACAGTAAAAACGGTATGATCCGCAAGTGCAATGGTAATGTGAATATTGATATCTATTAGTTTTGCTTCGTATATTCTCAGTGCTCTGCCGGTTTAAGAACGACGCGACTTTGTTTGGCCACAATGAAGTACCTCAACCAACAAGAGGCTATCGCAATTGACGAGGAATTGTTCAATGATTACAAGTTTAGTGTTGATCAGTTGATGGAGTTGGCTGGTTTAAGTTGTGCCCATGTTATCGCCGATGCTTACACGCCCAACAGGTAGAAAAGAGCCTATAAACTCTTTTTTTCTTGTTATTGTACCTGTTTTATTCTTATAGCTTAAAAAGCAACAAAGTACTTGTTTGTTGTGGTCCGGGTAATAATGGAGGCGATGGATTGGTGGCTGCTAGACATCTTTCTCTGATGGGCTACGATCCTTACGTGTACTATCCGAAGAGAACCGAAAAATGTTTATTTATGAATTTACAACATCAGGCAGAGTCGATGGGAATCGTTGTTAGCGCTGACTGCCCTCGGTCTGAATGGGTGGATGAGGAGTTTGGACTTATCATCGACGCACTGTTCGGGTTTAGTTTCAAGCCACCGGTACGGGAGTCTTTTATGCCAATTATGTCAGTTTTACAAAGTTCCAAGATACCAATCGTAAGCGTTGACATTCCGAGTGGCTGGAACGTTGAGGAAGGACCTCTAGGAGAATGCGCTATTAGTCCAGCATGTCTGATTTCGTTGACGGCACCAAAGCTTTGTGCAAAACATTTGAAAAATGCGCGTCACTATCTTGGAGGACGATTCGTGCCAAAGACCTTAGAAGCAAAATACTCTCTGGATCTTCCTTCGTATGAGGGCAGCAATCTTTTTGTGGAACTCTAATGTGCCCAGCATAGAATCATACTAGAGGAATAAAACTAACGATACCACACTATGGCAGTTGATTGAGTTTTCAATATTTATTAGAAAATAAATATCTTTCAACATTGTTTAAAAACTTTAACTGCTTCAAAACTAAAGCAAAACGGACATCACTTTTGCACCGTGCGCCACCCACTCTTGTAAACGAGTTCTGCGGCTCTACGGGGCCTAAAGTACGCCATTGCAACATCTTCAATTTTAGGAAACGGGCTGTAGTTGGTGCTTTTGCTAAGAAATTCTTTACTTTGCTGCTTCGGTTGGTCTTCGCTCGTGCTCGTGATGGTGCGTTCAAACTGCGGCAATTTGGCAAGTATCATTGTCGAGCTACGTTCCAGGCGTCCGGGGGCCGTTAACGAAGTTTGACTTTCCCGGCCAGACGACTTCGCAGGTGACTTCTCCTCTGGCGGGGGGGACGTTTCTGCCGGCGGTAGTCGCAACCGTAACAAAGTGTCGTCTGGTAGCCGCCATTTACGCAAATCATCACTCCACTCTGACTCCTTTTCCAGATACTCTATGTTCCAATAACGACCATCCTTGCGGAGGATGGGCATCGCTTTGTGGAACAGGGTTTCATAGAACAGAATTTTCTTTTCCAACAGCCTAATGGTAGCAAGGTAATCATCCCTTTCGCGCTGAAATTCTCCCTGAATATCAGACACTTCTTGTTCGAGAGCCTTGGTTCGCTTTCGGAGCGCTCGTATTTGATCATATCGCTTCTTAAGCTCTTGTTGAGTATCGGTACAGTGACCCTGCAGTAAATCCCGATCTTCCGTTTGCTCTATTTTGCTCAATGCTTGGGCTAACGCATTTATTCGCTTCTCTGACGCGAGCTTATTACGGTAGCGCTTTTCCTTAAGCTGTATATCGTTGGCTCGTTCTCCACCGACAAGCGCATCTTTGATCTGTTTAATGCGCCCGTATATTTCTTTCCGGTTGACACCCGGAACCCCCATCGGAACTGGTGCTGTTTCATTCTCGGATGTTTTTTTCGTGTAAATGTGGTTCATTTGTTGCTCGTAGTATGATTTGATTTTTTCTATGTCCTTCACCAGTTCTTGTTTTGCAATTTTCTGCTCCTCGTGCTCCCGCTTCAACCGAGCCACCTCTTGATCGTATTGTAATTTCAATAATTGCTTTTCCTTCTCGAATCCTGCTTCTTCGAAGGTATTTTCGGTGAAATTGTTGGTTTCACCTTTTAGGAGCTCCTTCAAGCGCACTATTTCCTGCTGATATTCGCGCAGCATCGTGTCTTTCGGGTCTTCGTTCACACGTGGTTTGTTGGCTATATTCTTTGCCCGGCTGGCGTACCTCAGCGTAGACAGAGTTTCGTCGTAGTTGTAATCGGCCGGTGAAATGCAAGCGATCATCAGCGTCTTTGTGTTTCCGCCAAGCGAATCCTGTAGCAGGCGGGTAAGCTTCGAATCCCGGTACGGTATGTGCTTGGTTTTCCCATCTACTAATGCCGAAATCACGTTGCCAAGCGCAGATAATGATAAATTAATTTTCGTAGCTTCTTTTAGTCGTTCGCCGGTTGCTCCCGTTTTGCTTTGTCTCTCTGAACCGGCCAAGTCAACCAGGTTCAGTTTGCCGCGTTTAATGGTCGCGCCTTCACCGGTTACACTTGTTGACATTTGTTCCAAGCTGATGGTGAAGATGGAGTGCGATCGAGAACTTTCGATGTTCATGAGTGTTGCCCCTACCATACGATTTTTAGCGCCCATCTCGAGCAGCTCGATGCATTCCTTCATTCCGTGAACTGTGTGAAGGGATAGATTTTGGACTGTAACTCCTTCGCCGGCGATCTCCTTGATCGATAAACTAGTTGTCGGAGTCCCATGGCCCGTACTCGATGATGCTGCAGGCTGCAGCAGATCCCGTATGGTTTCATTGTAAATTTCCAGATAACTAACCAGCACCAGGTAACGGACCTCGTTGGCCAACGATATCGCTTCAAAAATGTGTTCGAACGATCGGGGGATGATTCCGATGTTGTTGGCATTGTTAGGATCAACCGCGGACACGTTGTACGTAGTTCCCTGCATTGTGTGCGATTTGCCGCAACCTGTTTGACCGTAGGCGAAAATCGTAGCATTGTAACCCTCGAGAACACTCTACAATGAGATAAAACGAATGATTGTGTTGTGGTCAAGTCAATTGTTGAGCTTTTGATGATCTTGAATGACTAACCTCAACCAACGAATAGCAAATGTCGCTGTAAATGTTCTCGGTCGTGGCTGCGTAACCGTACGCATTGTCAAATTGGAAAGACTTTTGCGGCGCGTTAGAATCGTTTGGATTGTCCAGGTTAACCACCGCATTATCGATTTCAATCACATTCTGAGGACGAAGAAACGAAATTCACCTATTTGAAGTACAGATCGAACAGATGTTTTGTTCTAACTTACCTTACAAGATGAATGTTGTTCCCGTTTATTCATTGGCCGGCATCGTACAACCACTTTCACGTTTTCGGCCATGGTTTGTTGAAGTTGGTGGCGACAAAATGTGGTGACTAATCAATTTTTCGTTAGGCATTTGGGTTGGGCTGTTGGATTATCACTGTAGCTCACCGACGTGTTTTTGTTTGTTAAATATCTTATACCCTGACGTTACTTCCATGTGGTAGTCGCATGTTCAGGATGATAATATGTTGTGCCCGAGGTATTATTTTTGCCGCAGGACCCACGGTCTCACGTTAATCCTTCACGGATAGATGGTAGATTACTCTGAATGGTGTGTAGATGCCCCATCATAGCGTATATCGAATAATGACGCACTAGCGTGATGTTTGTTTTTCAAAACTGCTCAATTTGAACGAACGTAGGGGAAGAATATCCTATCCTTGTTCCTTCAAAAATGGATTTTTAAAGTGTTTTAATGGGCCTCAGGTCTTTTGAATAGGGCTCAGTGTACCGTTTAACTAACGAAATATAGTTGTTAGTTGTTTAGTATAGTTAACTAATGACTGTAATTTAATAGTTAAACACTCTGTTGGGTTTTGTGTTGATATCTCGAATCTCTATTTCATAAATATCCTTCTGAACTTTTGTTGAAATTCGCGATGAGTTGAAAAAAATATAAATTTAATAGCGTACGTTGCTTACGGAACTATACTGCACCAATATCGTGTCCACAATAAACACTGTGTTGTATTTCGACTTCAGCATTTCTTCAATTACTCGCTCTTTCCGAAGCACCAACGACATGGGTAAACAAACAATTGCACAAAATGGTTCAGAAAGTTCAACTGAGCACTTTCGTCGATGAACTACCATCCATTATAGATATAGGTCAAGGATGGGTGGGTCCTGCACGACAGTAAAAACGGCCAGCGAGATAGATAGACCACAGGTTTTCCTTCAATTCGAACGACTGTTCGACTAGCTTCCTGACACACGTTATCGAGTTACATTCCACCATTTATAGGAGGAATTTTCAGTCATTCAAACCGTTTAAAAGCGGGATAAGCGAGAAAGAAAATCCATCATTAAAATTCAATCCGTCTCACTGGTCACGCAAACCGCTGGAATGGACTTCACAATGACTCAGTAGTTAGTTGGTCCTGGCGCCTATCATTGACCTTGAACCGGTGAATGCACGAATGTTGAACGAATGGGACCGGTGGTCATTCGCGTTGTTGTGATCGCAGATCAAATCTTTCCTATGCCTATGACCAATTCCTTTGCTACGCTCCGATGTCTGTTGGCGAATAACTAAACTTAGACTAACAAGATAGTTCGACATACACGAGCAACCATACACCAGTGTAATGTGAATGTAAATTTTTAATAAACCAAATGATCATCGGTCAATATTTCCTGTTATCCTTAATGATGCCACATTGTACGATAGTATGGATTTGTGATGGTGGAACCGTCGCCAACGCAACAGAACTTAACTATGCACGTTTTTGGTTATTTGAAAATGTATTTCACGTTATTGCAACTGTTTTAAACGCAATCACACAATAATTCACACTGAGGTCTTAGGGTGTAAATGATTGACAAACGGATACTTTTTTTCGATGCAGACGACACAATCCAAGTCACACGAGACGCAGTGGTAAAAATTCGAGACCATTCCGTCGGACGTGCTCGGGTCAACTAAAACTGTTGGCCCCAGATCAGGACCTTCCGTGCAAGTTAAGGAGCACTTTATGTTACATGCTTTTACATCCACACAATTCTTAGTTGCGCATGCTTGTGTTCGGTATCCATAGTGCCGCATTTGCCGAAAGGCTGACACGTGTTGAAGATTTTGTTTTGATTCCTGGTCTTGATTTGCATATATTTACTTCATAGTTAGTGGTTAGTGGTAGAGACTGTCTTTTTAAAATAGGAAACCATATAAATAGTTCCATCGGAATATGTTTCCGGTTTGATTTGATACTATAAATTGTAATGTTGTTAATAGTTACTATTTATAATTGTCGTTATTTTAAATTTAGCATGTCAGTCTAGTTCTGTTGCTGGTTTTGGTACATACCACCCTACCACACAATCTTAACTTTGGGACAATGTTGGACTTTTGGACGCAATGTTGATTATCTCGTCGGTGCGAGTACATTACTTCACAACGGGGGTGCTTGCGGCTAGCGGCTTGATAACGTATTTGCAGTGAGGCATGTTTTTGTTCGAATAACGTTACGAATAGTTTTAGATTTTCTCTAGAATACCTTTGGAAAGGGTGTTGCATTAGGTACTGTAAAAACGTGGATGCTCTATATTGTGTTGGCTAGTTCAAAGTATGAGTATCGTCGATAAGAGATAATGGTTTAGACGGTTCTACGTTCCGTGTATGTGGTGCTGTTTAGCGCAAGGGAGACATTAATTATGATTCAGCAAAATAGGTTTCAGTGGCCGGACAAAGTTGCGATTCGGCCGGACCAAAGTTTATAATCCATATCCATTTAATTTTCAATTTATTTTTTAATTTTCACACTAACATTTACTTTTCTTCCTTTGTTAGCGATGAACATGGCACGGAAGCTCGACGTAGTTATATTTGGTGCTAGTGGCTTCACGGGAAAGTACACGGTGCTGGAAAGCATTAAACTTCTGGCGAATATGAGATGGGCCATTGCCGGGAGAAGCCAATCAAAGCTTGAAGAAGTACTGAAAGAAGTAGGTGATAAGGCCAAAACGGATCTGTCCAGGGTGCCAATAGTGCTTGCGGATGTTAATAATCAAGATTCGCTTATTAATATGGCACGTGATTGTCGTGTGGTGGTAAATTGTTGCGGTCCGTACCGGCTATACGGTGAGCCGGTGGTGAAAGCGTGTCTAGAAACACGCACACATCATGTGGACGTAAGTGGTGAACCTCAGTTTCTTGAGGGAATGCAGCTAAAGTACCATGAAGCTGCTAAGGAGAAGGGAATTTACATGATTTCGGCATGCGGTTTCGACAGCATTCCAGCTGACATGGGAACCGTATTTTTGGAGCAACAGTTCGATGGCGTTGTTAATTCGGTAGAGAGCTATGTTGTCACTAAAACGCAAGGCCGCCGAGAGTTGGGTGGTATCCATTACGGGACCTGGGCTTCTGCCGTGCACGCTATCGCAAACCAAGATGAAGTGGGACATATTCGCAGGAAGCTGTTTGCAAAGAAACTACCCGACGTGAAACCGAAATTACGCGAAAGGCCAACACTACATAAATCCTTCAACGGGAACAAATGGTCGCTGCCATTCCAGGGTGCTGACCGATCGTGCGTTGCACGTACTCAAAGATTTTTGTATGAAACGGAAAACAAACGACCTTTGCAGATGCGAGCCTATATATCTTTCGGGTAAGGACATAATGCTTAAAAGGAAAAGTAGAAATTTGCATAATGTTTGTTACTAATGTTTTTCAACCTTTTTAGCGGATTATTAGAAGTATGTGCGGTATCATTTGTTGGCGCCATATTTTGGCTTATGGTCAAGACATCGCTGGGAAGACAGATGCTGTTAAATTACCCGAGACTATTTTCTCTCGGGATGGTTTCCCATGAAGGTCCGAGTGACGAGGCAATGAACAACGTAAAGTTTACATTGTATTTTGAAGGAAAAGGATGGGAAGACAAGTTGGCCAGCCCAGAGGACGTTTATACCAATCCTCCGAATAAGGTGATTCACACAAAAGTTGGAGGAACAAATCCAGGCTACGGTGCGACATGCGTTGCGTTAATTCTTTGCGCTAGGACTATCCTGTTGGAAGCGGAGCACATGCCTGGGGAGTAAGTATGCCCGGTTTCCAACATATTGCTTCGAAATAAAATTAACGTCTCTTTTTTACAGAGGAGGCTATCTGACTCCCGGAGCTGCATTTGCCAAGACAAACCTGATTAACAACCTACGTGAAAATGGCTTTACTTTTGAAGTTCTTTCAACATCAAAGTTGTAGAAGTAAACATGCATTCAGAGGTTCGCCGTAATGCGTTTTATAATTATTGGTGGCAGTAATAAAAAACAATATTTGTGTAGTTTGTGTTTGAAATTTTGTCGCAATATTCAGGACATTTCTCTGCTAGCAGTCAAAGTATAGTTTGTGCTTACGGGCTAGCGGCAAACCGATTTGGAACGAACCGGTTCAATTCTGTCAAAAGCGTGAACGTGCGATTCGCATTTTTTGTTAGTTTCTGTAATATATTAATGCCGGTACAATAAAAACGTGCAGTGTATTGTGGTTTACATAAATTAGAGCCCCAGAATTGATAACATTACCATGATGGCTCAGTTGTGAATCGCTTTTGTTAAATTGTTTTTGCTCAAGAGTGGTTCGACTCTTCATTATAAACGCGTGAGAAGCCCGCTCTTTCAAACGTCAAGGCAACAAGGTTGGTGTGTTTACCGGCAGTAAACACATTTGCTACAATACACGCCGCAACGAAGCAACCTGCGTTTAAGATTGTCGCGGGAAAAACTCGAAACCGGTGAAAAATGAAGATCGAGGAAGTGAAAAGCACCGTTAAAACTCAGCGCATTGCAGCGCACACCCATGTGAAAGGGCTCGGATTGGACGAGAATGGCGCACCTCTGCAGATGGCTTCCGGACTGGTAGGACAAAAGGATGCACGCGAAGCGGCTGGCGTGGTGGTGGATCTGATCAAATCGAAAAAGATGTCCGGACGAGCGCTGCTGCTGGCGGGACCCCCGGGTACGGGCAAAACTGCCATCGCTTTGGCCATAGCACATGAGTTGGGGAACAAGGTGCCGTTCTGTCCGATGGTTGGCTCGGAGGTTTTCAGCAGTGAGATCAAAAAGACCGAGGTGCTGATGGAAAACTTCCGGCGCTCCATTGGTTTGCGAATTCGCGAAACGAAGGAGGTGTACGAGGGAGAGGTCACGGAACTTACGCCGGTTGAGACGGAAAACCCTATGGGAGGATACGGCAAAACCATCAGCAATGTGGTTATCGGGCTAAAGACCGCAAAGGGAACGAAGCAGCTGAAGTTGGACCCTAGCATCTACGAAACATTGCAGCGCGAGAAGGTGGAAGTTGGGGACGTGATTTACATTGAAGCAAACAGTGGAGCCGTCAAACGTCAGGGTCGTAGCGACACGTTTGCCACCGAGTTCGATCTGGAAACCGAGGAGTACGTCCCGCTTCCGAAGGGTGAGGTACACAAGAAGAAGGAAGTGGTGCAGGACGTAACACTGCATGATTTGGATGCCGCCAACGCGCGGCCGCAGGGAGGTCAGGACGTACTTTCGATTGTCGGTCAAATGATGAAGCCGAAGAAAACGGAAATCACAGACAAACTGCGAACTGAAATCAACAAAATCGTCAACAAATACATCGACCAGGGAATCGCGGAACTTGTACCCGGCGTCCTGTTCATCGACGAGGTACACATGCTCGATCTGGAGTGCTTTACGTATCTGCACAAATCGCTGGAATCGGCCATCGCCCCCATCGTCATCTTTGCCACCAACCGTGGTCGGTGCGTCATTCGCGGAACGGATGACATCCTATCCCCACACGGCATTCCGTTGGATCTGTTGGATCGACTGTTGATCGTTCGCACGTCGCCATACAACATGAGCGAAATGGAGCAAATCATACGCCTGCGAGCGCAAACGGAAGGACTTAGCGTGGAGGACGCTGCCATTCTGGCGTTGAGTGAGATCGGTTCCAACACTACACTCCGCTACGCGGTTCAGCTATTAACACCGGCCAACCAGACAAGCAAAGTGAATGGTCGCACCCAGATCACCAAAGACGACATCATGGACGTACAATCTCTGTTTTTGGATGCCAAGCGGTCAGCAAAGTTTTTGCAAGAAGAAAACACCAAGTACATGCAGTAAGATGTGTGTGACGTGGTTCGGTGCGTGGCGTTGTCCCTCGAAATATGCGTTATGTAAAGCCCAAGGGCCGCAATAAATTCACTCATCGAACTGAATCGAACGTATGTGAGTTTTTTTTTATTCTTGCACATTTATTTTAGCTGGTCCCTTCTTTTATTCGTAATCCGGCACCATTGGAGGACACGTGCAAACGAGATGCTTGTCACCATACAGGTCATCGATACGTCCTACTGTGGGCCAAACTTTTGTCTCCGGTTTGACGAAAGGCTGCAAAAGACGAAAGAACGAGTGTGATGAGTCGGAACAACGAGCACAGGGATAGTGAACAAACTTACCGCTGGGAATGCACCCAGCTCGCGGGGATACGGACGATTCCATTCGGATGATATGGTTTGCTTCTGCGTGTGCGGGGCCATCTTCAACGGGTTCACTCGAATGTCCAGCCGGCCCTCTTCGATTTCGTGGATTTCTTTACGGATAGAAATCATGGCATCGCAGAACCGATCCAGCTCCTCTTTGTCTTCCGATTCGGTCGGTTCTACCATGAGCGTACCGGCCACCGGCCACGACATGGTTGGTGCGTGGAACCCATAGTCCATCAGTCGTTTGGCGATGTCGACCGCTTCGATGTTGGCAGTTTTCTTGAAATCGCGCACATCCACAATGAACTCGTGCGCCACCAGTCCCGTCTTCGGATCGGTGTACAGCGTCTTGAAATGGTTTTCCAGTCGCTTCGACATGTAGTTGGCATTCAGAATGGCAACCTGCGTCGCGCGTCTTAATCCCCGGCCGCCCATCAGTTTGATGTACGACCACGAAATCGGTAGAATGGCCGACGAACCATACGGCGCAGCACTGACAACACCAAAGCTGCGGCCGTCGCTCTCTGGGTGTGGCTCGATGACGGGATGCGTCGGTAGGAAAGGTGCTAGGTGAGCTTTAACCCCGATCGGCCCCATTCCGGGGCCGCCGCCACCGTGCGGGATGCAGAACGTTTTGTGCAGATTCAGATGCGACACGTCGCTACCGAAGTCGCCTGGTCGGCAGAGGCCAACCTGGGCGTTCATGTTTGCCCCATCGAGATACACTTGACCTCCGTGTTTGTGCACCAGGTCGCAAACATCCACGACGTTGTCCTCAAAAATACCGTTCGTCGAGGGGTAGGTAAGCATCAGACAAGAAAGATTGTCCGCGTTCTGTTCCACCTTCTCCTTGAGGTGAGCCATATCGATCACACCGGTCGCACTGTTTACCCGAATGGCTTCCACTTTCATGCCCGCCATCTGGGCCGACGCCGGGTTCGTACCGTGTGCACTGATCGGAATTAGGCAGATCGTTCTATGGGGCTCCCCGCGCGAACTGTGATAGCTGCGGATAGCTCGCAGACCGGCGTACTCGCCCTGCGCTCCACTGTTCGGCTGGAAGGAGATTTTATCGTATCCCGTAATCTCGCACAGATCCTTTTCCAGCTCCGCAAACATCTGCATGTAGCCTTTGGCCTGTTCTCTCGGTGCAAACGGGTGAATCTCGGTAAACTCCTGGAAGGAGCAGGGAATCATTTCGGTCGTCGAATTTAGCTTCATCGTACACGACCCGAGCGGTATCATCGAGTGGACCAGCGAAATGTCCTTGTTCTCCAACTGCTTCATGTAGCGCACCATTCGCGACTCGCTGTGATGTTTGTTGAAAATGGGATGCGTTAGAAAGGGTGACGTACGCCGGAGCTTTGTGTTGTGGATGGTTCGGCTCGTGGCCTGCGGATCGGCCACCGTACTTTCAATGTCAGGGCAACCGAAAACCCACAGCAGGTCGCCAATGTCCGACGTTCTGACCGTCTCATCCATAGCGATACCAATCGTATCGTCATCGAAGTACCGCAGGTTAATCTTCTTCTGTTCCGCTCGCGCCTTAATCTCGGCCGTTGTAGTTCCATTCGGCACCACGTGCAGCGTGTCGAAGAAAGCTTTGTTCAGCTGTCGATGGCCCGCCTTTTCGATACCGGCGTTCACTGTGAGCGCGCAGTTGTGGATGTGATTGGCAATGTTCTTCAGGCCTTCCGGTCCGTGATAGATGGCGTACATAGCGGCCATATTGGCAAGAAGGGCTTGCGCCGTGCAGATATTGCTCGTCGCTTTATCCCGCCGAATGTGCTGCTCGCGAGTTTGCAACGCTAACCGGTACGCGTCCTCTCCGTCCATATCGCGCGTAACACCTATCATTCGGCCCGGTATGAGGCGCGTTAGTTTCTGGCGGCACGCAAAGAAGGCCGCGTGTGGCCCACCGTACCCAAGCGGAACACCCAATCGCTGGGCCGAACCGATGGCAATGTCGGCCCCAAATTCTGCCGGTGGTCGCAAAAGCGTCAGGGCGAGCAAATCCGTGGCCACCACCACCAGCGTTCCATTTTTCTTACAGTCCTTCGACACCTGCTCAAAGTCCTGCACATCCCCGAACGTGTCCGGGTACTGCATCAGCACACCCGATATCTCGTGGTCGCCAAAGTCGATTGCCTTCACCGAACCGAACACCACCTCGATGCCGAGCGCTTCCAGGCGAGTCTTCACCACGGCCACCGTCTGGGGGTGCAGTTTGCGCGAAAGGAACACCTTGCGCCGTTTGTTGTACCGATAGCAAAGGCTCATCGCTTCGGCCGCCGCCGTCCCTTCGTCCAGCAGCGATGCGTTTGCGATCTCCAGCCCCGTCATGTCAGTGACGAGCGTTTGGAAGTTCAGCAGCGACTCCAGGCGTCCCTGGCTGATTTCCGGTTGATACGGTGTGTATTGTGTCGTCCAGCCGGGATTCTCGAAGATGTTCCGCAGTATCGGATGCGGTACCAAACAGTTGTGGTAACCCATGCCAATGTACGATCGCCACACCTCGTTCTTGCTACCGATTTGCCGCATTCGATCGATCAGCTCGTGTTCATCTGTGTTGGGAAGAAAGACGGGCGTTCAGCAGGGAAAAAATTAATACCGCGTCATTGAAATGCTTGGCAAGCGTCGGATTCACTGATAAGCGCCTATCGGTGGGATCATGCGTATCGTTTCGGTTCTCCCAGACCAGGCGGGGGTCAATTGGTTAGTGTTATCAACGGAGGCGCGAAGCATGAATAATGTGAGCAGCATGGGCAGAAAAGGAGGATCTTTCAACGGCAGCTTCAGTAGCACGTCATCGTTGCTACAGGGCCGCGAGGCACGGCCTTGATCCACGAGGCGTGCCAGCTCGGACGAGGTACTTTGGCGCGAAAACAGACTCGGCAACTCGCTTGGTGGAAGTTCCATGTTCCACGTCCTCCATGACGTTGCATGCTTGTGGCTGACCCTTCTTTAGAAGGTTATCGGCGCAATATGGGTTGGGTTGGGACTGAAATGTGTTTCCGAGTTGTGTGTGTTCTGTTTTCGAGGAATGAGGTTGGCTTTTTCAAATTGGCAGAACAATATGTGAAAGAAATATGTGTTTCCTCTCTTCGGATGGCGGAACTCTTGAAAGTAAAATTATTTCCATTAAGGTGATATCGATTCGGGGACGTGTAAAGGTTCCACTCAAGTAAATTTAGTGTTTCCAACGGTCCAATTTTGTAAATGTCTATGCAAACGTGAATGAAACATGATGACTGATGTACAGAGATCCGTGGTACTTACTCATAGGATCCTCTATATTGAGAATACGTTTGAATTTGATCACCTCGGGCACAGCCTTTTCCGACAGTTCGTCGAGTGACTAGAAGGTTGCACAAGAACAAATAAAAAATGATAATCTTTGTTTGACGCTCATCCGGTAATCAATCGAAAGGGCCGGGCTGCACTAACTTCACTTTCACTAGCTTCACTCAGCGTGTTTTATTAGCTAAAAAGCGCAACTGATAATCACCTTGAATCCGATCGAGTTCAGCATGGTAACGACGTCAGTTTTACGGGGGCCAATATGCCGTGAGGCAAAGTCCGGCTTGTTTGGGAAAAGCTCTTCCACCGTGGCAAGATAGCGCTGTAGCTGCAAGTTGCCCTGCATGCTGGCCGACACCCGCGCCAGTAGGGCACCGTGGCGCTGTACACCACCCCGCCGGCAGATAGAGTGCAGCTGCTGCTTGCCAAGGATCATCGTGCGTTGCATTGTAACGGCGTGAGGTCGCAGAGATCAGTAACTGGGTGTTTAGACAATACCGTTTGTGTTGATTATCACTGAACGCATAGCACGGAGGGGCTCACTGATACACCAGGGCAAGTTACTCCACTGGAGGCTCGGCGCACTAGTTGCTGGGCACTATCGCATGCTAGCGTCACAAGGATTGCCAGACGAACACTGTAGCCTTACCACTGGCGCGGGATCTTTCGGCACCGAACTGAAGCTGCCTCCGGCCTCGTCATTCGCTTATATACGGGATGCCCTTATCAGCCGGAATTGCTCCGGCGAGGAAACGATCGTGTGAGCGAAACGATCGTCTCCGATCAAACCGATCCGGAGTAAACAAAAACATTCCGGCATCGACGGCTGAGCTGGCCGCGTTCTTGCTGGCGTTGCCCGGAATTTTTGGGGCCATCGTTCCCTGGCCGGTAGGTGAAATGATAAGCACCGAACATCCTCTCAGCGAATGATGAGTGACGTTCGCTACCGGCACCGAGCGATAGTGTGCATCACGTGCCTTCCGCACACCAGATGTCCCGTGGTAGTCCTTCGACGCTATCGGCGTAACCTGGCGACCTACCGTACGGCCGTTTGTGAATTGGGCGATGTTACTGGCATGCCATCGGAAGAACGATTAATTGAGACGTCTTAGAACATAGCGGCGATGCGGAGAGGGTTGTAAATTGATAATACCATTCCTGAATACCTATTACGTGGTCAGTGGTTCAGCAAACGTAACGAGTAGTGTTTTGAAATATTGTGGTTTGGTGTCAAATGATTCGTTTTAGAGTTTTTTTTTTCATTTTCAATAATTGAAATAATATATTCATGAGCATGCATGCATAAAACATATCATCCGTAACAAGAGAGGGAGAAACAGATGAGCGTGTCCTTCGACGAAGTCATAGTAGCAGGATTATCTCGACATTTGTGATGTTAAGGCCTTTTTCTTCCGATACCAAACACTGTAATAAAAAACATATGAAGTGTATACTGTTTTCAGTTGTATATATTTCCTCTAATGATACCGTCATCTTCAAGGAATCTTTTCGTTATCAACATCGGTGCCCCATGTTTCGGTTTGGCTCAGTTGTAATGTTTTACTTTGGTCAAAACAAAATGGGGTATCGTTTTGAAATGTAAGCATTGGCTACATTCGTTCGCCAGCGATTCTGGGACGATTCTGGGATCGACACGCGCACATGAGGCGAACGTAATTTCGATTTACTTCGATTACATTTGCAGTGCCGCTCACTTCCATGGGGTTTGAGTGTACAGAATGGTTTGGCGAATATACACTGTTTTAATGAACATTCGTAGAATAACTACATGGAATCCGTACCTGTTTACCATTAATGCTATATCAAATCTCAGCTTAAGAACCTAAAACGGCAATAGATAATTGTTTGCTGCACCCGATGCTCCGCGCACAATGGTGGCAAGCGAATTGTAACCCCGGTTTCGGGTGCAGTTCGTTTGCGAATAACGTTAGCCCACGTTCTCCTGTGGCGTGCCAGTGGCCACTTTGAACAAGCTCCGGAAGGAATGGTTGCTTCGGTTAAATAGTACGTAAAGTAGCGAATAGTAACGAATAGCCTATGGTACAGGCTGGTAACACATTCAACACGCGTCCACACCAGACCGACCACCAGAGGGTAAAACCGAGCCACCACACGTGGGCGAAGTGGGTGTACGTTATGCGAATACAACCAACAATTGTGATTTATTTTTCCGAAAATGATGCAAATGTAACAAACAATGTACGAAACAACGGTGCACTCACGCAGTGGATCCAGCGGTCCTTGCTGCGGCGCTTTCATCCTGACTCAATGTCTTAGTCCTGTGGTTGGCTACAGCAGCTGTAGTACAATCATGCTTTCCGCGAGAATGGTATCGAAGTGCTTTGAGAGAGACAGACCGATGCGTGGTGATGCGTTCGTAATTTTACTAAGTACATTTGTCATTAACTACGGCTATTAATACCGACTGCGACGCGCCTCCTTTTTTAGTTCTGCTCTTTTAGAAGGTATTTGATCAGAATCTTCGTATCGGAGCCTGTTGGCAGCCATGTTTGGTTTTGTTTTATACGTTTTTAATGCTAACTGCCACCTACCACCTTCGCTATGTTCTTCCGCAATAGTAAAGTACACCCTATACAACCTTTCATATCTAATGTAGATAGTCATAAGTAGTAAAGTTGCCCTAGCAGAACAGTTGGTTTACGGCTGAAAAATAAAGAGAAAGAGAGAGAGAGAGAGAGAGAGAGAGAGAGAAAGGGGGAAAGAGGGAGAAAGAGAGAGGAAGAAAGAGCAACATAAACGCACCAGGCCTCACGGTAATCGACTAGACGAAACTACTTTTTTTCCAACGAATCCGAGTCGCTTCCAACACTTCAATACGCCTGCCTTACGAGCTGTGCAAGCAACTTACGTAATTCCTGTTCTCTGCTGCATGTGGTATAAAAGTGTGCAAATATATATGTATCTTATATATATATTCACTAACGTTCTAGGTCCATCACTATACCTCACTAGTACAGCATTCACAGCTTCACTACGCATTCGGTTGGAATCTATTGGAATTTGGTGCTGAGAGGGTTCTACTCTGGAACGTCTACGGTGTTTTTCTGAGTGATACGGTTACTAAATTCGAATACTTCACTACTCTCGCGTATTCCAGAGGGTGGCTTCACACCCGACCCCGATTTATCACAGGAATTGTGGCTATTCAGAGAGGACTGGAGTGCGTGTGTGGGTGTGGGCGCACTGTAAAAAGGAAAGCCTAATCGAAAACGGGGTGCACAAGTGGGTTGGACAGGCAACGTTTAGTATCTTCGCCCGTTGGCGATTCCGCTCGGAGCAACGGCGCGATGTTAGTGCAGGGACTTCTTGTTGGGCGATGGCGTGAGGGTAAGGTTCAGCGTGGTGTCATGCTTAAAGTCCAGGCTGTTGTATTTGGTGGGGGAAGGCGACAGGGCACTGCTGATCGGGTAGCTGGCGGCAATGGCCGAGATCTTCTCGTAGTTGAACCTCATGAGAATGTTTTCGCAGCTCTTAATGTGCGAGTGCTCGGTGTCGTGGTACGTTACGTGGCGCAACGTGCCCGTGTGCCGACCAACGTTGGCGGAAGTTGTCGGCGAAAGCAACGGCGGCTGCGTGGGATGGTGAGGTGGAGAATTTTCCGCCGAACGTGTTGTCCGACCGGAGGCCACCGGTGTGGCGGGCATCAGCGATTCCAGATAGGCTTTGCTGATGATCGGTGATGACGGGGACTTGTCGAACTTGATCAGCTGTCCACTGTCACGCTGCAGGTGCAGGGTGTACCGGTCGTGGGACGTGCTCTTCAGTGTCGTCGGTCGTACGCGGGGCTCGGGAAGCTTGCGCGAGGGCGATGCAAGCCGCGGTGACAGCGGCGGGGATTGACTGTAGTAGGAGGCGTAAGTGTACGTTTTAGGAGACTCGCGGTCCAGCGACTGGTTGTCGGAGGAGTAGTCGCTGCTGTGATCCTTGCGGGACCGAACGCTTCCGCTCTTGTCCGCGTCGCGATCCTTGTCCTTTCGCCGGCGCGGAGAGTATTCCTTGCGCTTGCGCGATCTACTGGGCCGGTTGCAGGACGCTGGCCGGCAGCGTGCCTCGTGGGTGGTTGAGTAGTCGTGCACCATCACCAGCGGGGGCTCGGTGGTGCACCCGTTCGAATCGTTCGTGCCGGATGTGGCGGAGTGTGGGGTTTGCGTTTCGAACTGCTTGAGCGACTTCTCTAGATTATCGATAGTATCACTGATGCGATCCGACTGAATGTCCGACTCGTAGTCGCAGTAGCCGTCGATCGCTTTTATTGAGCTCTCGATCGAGGACAGCGTCGCCAGCATGTTTGCATTGGAGCGCTTAAGGTAATCGATTGTCTTTATCGTCGTAATGTAGTCGTCGCCGAGTTTGATCTTGCCGTCCTCGATGCCTTTAATGATCTCCTCCGTTTTGGAGCTCTTCACTTCGTCCGGGATTTGAATCGTGCGCAGGATCTCCTCCTGCCCATCTTTGGACGAAAAATCCGTGGTGCGTATGGATTCACATGACCGGCTGAGCGGCTTCTCACCGAGCGCTTCCGGTTTCAACAGCTCGTCGATCTCGTGCCGGCTCTTGCGCTTTTCCGCCGTACTTTCGGCTGCCGCCTTGAACCTAGCCAGCTGCTCGTCGGTTTTCTTGATCAGCTCGTCCGTCTTGAGATTGCTCAGATCGGTGGGCTTCAACTCGCTGGCGTCGTCCAGCTTGAAGCGGGTCGGTGATTTGCGTGCCAGCAGACGCGACATTTGTTCCTCGGACTTTTTCAAAATCTCCTCCGTTTTGCTCGACGTAACCGGTTGGGACTCCAGTTTCATATCGATCAACGAAAGGCGCTTCTCCAGCTTGTCTATCAGCTTTTTATCGTGTGTTCGAAATCGTGCTAGTTGTTCCTCGGTTTTCTTGATCAATTCCTCGGTCTTGGACGATACCGCCCGCGTGTCGATGGCATTAAAGCTCATGTTGAAGGGTTCAGCGCCGCCCTCGGGTTCCGACGCATTCGGACCCGGGGGCTCCGGCGCCTCTCGTCGTTGTTCCGTCTTTTCCTCTTCCGGAGTTATAATCTCGCGGAAGTTGTCCTTGCGCACGTAATAGGTTGGCTCCGGTGGAGCGAACCTAGCTAGCTGCTCCTCCGTTCTTTGAATAACCAGATCCGTTTTGGACTTTATTTTTCCGGTCTCTACGAGGGACTCCTTATTCGCGGTGCTATTGTCTGGTTTCACTTTAAACGGTTTTTCGGCGATCGGTTTGTCGGACTTTTCCAGCATCTCCTGGGCACTGTGAATTATCTTGCGATCGATTGAATCTGCGTCGGTTTGTAAACTCGGTAGCTGTTCAATGGATTTCATCAACACTTTCGTTTCATTTTGCTTCGGATCGGTGATCAGTTTTTCGAGCTTATCCGGCATCTCTTCGACATTGTGAATGATCTTGGGATCGAGAGAATCCGCTTTTGCGTGTAAACTCGGTACCAGTTCAATCGATTTTATTAACACTTGGGTTTCATTTTGCTTGAGATCGGCGAACCGGTTGCCGGTCTTTTCCAGCATCTCTTCGACACTGTGAATGATCTTGGAATCGAGAGTATCCGCTTTTGCATGTAAACTCGGTAACTGTTCAATCGATTTCATTAACACTTGGGTTTGATTTTGCTTCAGATCGGAGATCGGTTTGTCGGGCTTTTCCAGCATCTCATCGTCGCTATGAATGATCTTGTGATCGAAAGAATCTGCTTCTGCGTGTAAACTCGGCAATTGTCCAATCGATTTAATCAACACTTTCGTTTCATTTTGCTTGGGATCAGTGAACCGGTTGTCGGATTTCTCCAGCAGCTCATCAACACTGTGCCTGATCTTGAGATCGAGAGAATCGGCGTCGGCATGTAAACTCGGTAGTTGTTCAATCGATTTCATCAACATTTCCGTTTCGTCCTGCTTGATGAGCTGATCGGTGCGCTGCTCATCGTGCTCTCTCGACTTTCGCACTATTCTGCCTAGGATTAGAGAGTTTTCTTTTATAATCTCCAACATCTTGTCGCTCTTGAGTGCATTGGCGTCGACCGACACGAGTCCCTCGGAAGCGGACCTTTTGGTAATGTCCTCCGGTGGCAGCTCCTCCACCTTGATGGGATCGTCCATAGAGAATGATTTTTCCTTCAAGAATTTGACGCGATTCGTTAGATACCGCTCAATGTCCTCGGGGCTCTGGTTGCTCTCCTGGGGTGTCGGAGTACGGGCGTCGGCCAGCTGGTACTTCGGTTGCTTACTGTCGGCCATAACGACCGACGACAGGTCCGTGCTGGGTGGCAATAGTGGGCTATTGTGCTGCAGGCTCGTTTTGATCGGAAGCTCCAGCACGAATGATGCTGACATGGACGAACGATTGGAGATGTTCGTAAAGCTGTAGTTGTCGAGCTTGGACGTGTTGTCGCTCCGATCGAGCACGCTTTCGGTGGTGGTAACTAGGGATTCGCTTACCTTGCGCTCCTTGATCACGTTCAGGTCGAGCTTGTTCGGACGCTCCGCCGCATTGATGCGTTCGAAAAACTCGTTCGTGACTCCTTCGTCACTGACCTTGAACAGGTCCGTTTCCTCCACCTCGACCAGCGGAGTGCAACTCTTGGTCGCTTCCACCGTGACGGTATTGTCGGAAGGTATGTTGGCGAGATAGTCTGAGTAGTCCATCATAGAGGATGGTGTTTTCAGCGGACTAATGGTCGACATGCTGACGTACTTGCTAATGTCCGGAATAGGGGAGAGCTGACTCGTGCTCGTAATGGCAACCGAGAGCGACTTGTCCTGCAGCTCGGGAAGTACTGGCATCGTCTTAGGCCTTTGCTGGCTCACCGTGGCTTCGGAGGGGCTTAACAGATCGGTAGCTGCCTGAACGTCCACCTCGGACATTCGGCTGAGCTCTGCGTCATCGTCGTCGTCCCCAAACGACGACGGTTCCTCCTTGATATCGGTCAGCTCGCTGTCGCTCGGCACGATCACAACCAACTTCTCGTCCTCAGGCACTTCCCGGATGATGGATTCCGGTGTTAGCCGCCGCTTCATCGGTGACGCTTCCAGGGAGGAAGCGCTCAACGGTTGATTGTCATCGTCACACAGGGACGTACTCGTGCTCGACTCCGCATCCGATTCTTCGCTGTACGACGATGACTCGCTGCGGCGCTTCAAAGCTCCGGCCTTCGTTCCCGAGGAACCATCCCCACCACCGCTACTGCCCGTCTCCGACAGGTTGCTGATGGCCGACGAAGCGCTGGCCGACTTTTTTAGCTTCGGAGAACTGCCGCGTGCCTCGTCGGCGCGCTGCTTGCTCGGTGAATCCTTTGGCAGGTCTCGCCACTTCAGACTGTTGCGGCGCTGCTTCGTTTCGTCCATGTCTTTCCAGTGCAGCGTTTCGACCGGTTTCGGAGATTTGGGTACGGCGGACTGTTTCGATTGTTTGGAAGATTTCGACGCCCGAACCGGCGGAACGGCGCCCGGCGGTGGTCCCAGTCGCTTGCCTTTGGCACTCAGCAAAGCATTCTTGCCCACGAGCAGCTGATTCACCTGCAGCGTTCCGGCGTTCGGTGAAGGATTCGTCGGCTGCCGGGCAACGGCCGCAGTGAGGATGATATGTGCCTGCCGCTGGCGTTCCCGCAGCTTGTCGTACTGCTTCTTGAGGAGCGAAATGTCTAGATTGATTTTTTCCTTCCCCTCTGCGCGGGCCAAGTTAGTCGGAATACCCAACGAAGCCCGCCGGCCAGACCGTAAGCCCCATGCCGTAGCCGTTACCGCTAGCCGGGAGTCCTCGTCCGACTCACCTTCATCGTCGGAGTAGAAAATCCTGCAAGCGAAATTGGGACATTATTGTTCAGACGCGCCCAAGGGTGTTGGTGCGTGTTGCTTTCGCTTACTTCAAATTCGACGATTCCTTCAGCTGTGTGATGCTGTTGAGGTGTTTCTCGCGCAGTTTCTGCAGATCCGCGATTGGTCCAATATCGACCACACGCTGTATGAGAGCGTTCGCGTCCACCAGACTACCGTTGACCAGTTCCGACGAAAGGGCGCCCATTTTGCAGTAAAAATCGTCCGCCGTTTTGGTAGCCAGTATTTTGCTGCAATGCATAGAGAAGGTAAGAACGGTTAGTAGCGTTCCATTGCGTCAGCCAGTTTTACCGCCTCTCGGTACCTCTCTAAGATTCCCCAAATAGCAAGCGCAGTACGCAACAGCACATCACTGCCTTCGATCAGGATAAGGTCCCACACTCGCAGCACCAGCGGAATCGGCAGGCAGGTGCAGAACAGCGTTAGAAACCATTGCATGGTGAACACATTGGTCAGTGGTGGCTCGAACGCGCCCTCCGGTCCCTGGAGCTTTTGTAGGTGGCGGGCGAGCTTCGGTAGGCGCGTCCCGAGCAAATCCCGGAACACGGCCATATCGGCCTGCAGGCCACCGAGCGAACCACAAAAGTAGCCCGCCGGCAGCAGGCCTTCGATCAGCAGGATCATCACCTTGATCGATTCGTCCTCGCTCTTGTCCATCACCTGCAGTATCAGGGCGCCGAGCATGTTGAAGCCTTGGCAGTAGCCCACCTCCGGGTTGAAGCGAGAGTACCCGAGCAGTACTCGCTTCAGTTTGGCTTGGTTGATGGTACCGGACGGCCCGGAGCAGAGGCTCGATCCGGTCCGGTGTAGGTCTTTCACGATCTGTATGCCCAACTCTTCGTCGTCTTCGTCGCACTGCTCGCTAAGGCATTTCGTTGATTCTTCGTCCCAGTTGAGGGATCGAGTCTTGAGGTACCGATCTGCCAGGGCCATCCACAGCTGGGGAAGAGATGCGTAAAGAAGACATCCAGGCTATTGCGCACCAAACCAATTGCGGCCAGTTACCGGCTACCTACCTTCCTTCGGAACTCGGCCGGCATGCCGCCCGGCAGGCGAGCTACCATCTTCATCGCGTGCAGCCACTGGTTGAAGTCGGACTGGGTGTCCGGGACGCCCATCTTTTTGCTGATGTTATAGTCGGAACTGGAGGCCGACGGTGGCGGCGGTGGAGGAGGTGGTGGTGACACATTGAAACGCATTTCTTCCGACTCTGCAATGAGGCCCGGTTGACCGAAAGTGGCAAACAGCCACGGTCAAGTTAGATTGATAAGAATGCGTGCGTGCATCGGTGTATGAGAATACAAGAAAATTGAACGTCAACGTAACAACTTTGAGCAACTTTAAAATAAAAATAAATTCAAAATCGTGCATAGTGAAGCAGTAAAATCAAGTCAAATCAGTTCCATTTTTTTTCAATGATATTTTTTGATGTCAGTAACGCGCTCTATCTACAAAGAAACATTTCCGCGAAACAATTTAACAAAAACCAATCAAACTTTTGATGTAGCGAGTGGAGAGAATCGAAATCTTAAGCTAAACTTAGCCAAGCGTAAGCAACCTGGGCTTCATATTTAACACTGCCAAGCTCAACCTGTAGCCCAACTGTTTGAAGACTTCCGTTAGCATCTTACGTGCTCGAAAGAAATAGATGCCTAGGAAAAAACAGAACTGCGAACAACCCACAGCAAAGATGGGAAAAATAATGCGCATGAACTCATCTTCTTCTCTACACGTGTTGGCAGCCAGTTTTTCACCGGTCTGAATAAAATTGTCCAGCGAACAGAGTCGGTAGGAATGAGCATGCTGAATTTGGCGAATGAAAATTGCTCCAATTTTTGGGGAATGACGTCGAACGGCGATGAGATCCGATTCGTATTAAAGGCACTTTGTGATGATGCTGTACCGTTTATAAAGTGGTCGATCTTGACCTATCGTTACTTGCAGTGGCGCTTTAGAGGATCCCGAAACAGGATCCCAATGCAAGGTAACGTCGAATACACGCGCAACCACAAGGGAGGCGATGGGATGTATTTATGGACCAAAACAACCTTAATCTTCTTATTCGAACGTAACAGGTTACAACAGATAGGACGGGATTATCGGCACCCGACGATATGAAACCATCATAAGGTCTGGGCCCGGGCTCGACCGGTGGCCCGGTAATCGAAACCAGATCCCCGACACTGTGGGAAAGCCTACCGAAACGACTCAATACGCGGATAAATAAACAAAACGGCATCGGCAACTAAGACGACCGTGGCGAACCTCGAATATCGTTCAACTAGGAGACCTGTTGCCGTTGGAAGGGAAGCCATCGCTTTCGGCGAATGAAATAACATATTCGATCCGAAAACTCCGAAAGGAAGGCCCGAGACGAAAAAGGAACTGCAACCATTTTGGGCGAACGGTAAAACGCGACCCGAGGTACAGTGATCTAGAGGCGAACTGCCCCCGGCGCCTAGGTAGCGCAGGACAAATTGAGATTAATGCTGGCTCCGGCGTCGGTAATGCTGGCGCTGCCATGATGACGGTGAAAGGACAAATTCATTAGGCGATCGGAAGCTGCCTGCTGCCGATGTTGCAAAGAAGAAATCAGGATCAAACATCGGTCGTCATAAAAGTAGCGATATCGTGGGCGTTTTATAGCGTTAGGCATTGGCCTCCGGAACGACGGCCAGCGGATATTACGGCCTAATACTCAATTTTGACCAGATTGCCACTGATTTGTTGTGAAGTGGTGGGCTTTTACGATTGTTTCATGATGAATAGGGCCGGGACGCCGGTTGGAGCTTTGCAAATGGTACTAGGAACACTCGCCCACAGTCGACCTTGGGCGGGGATCCCAACTCGGCGCTCCACCGAGCGATTGATGGTTCGTTAGCGCGACTCCGACTACCGGCCGGTGTTGATATTTCCTACGCCTAAAGTTCGACCCATAAGCGAGCATCTATTTCCATTCAATTAACTATTCATTTCAAATAGTCTCACCCTTGGCGACGTGTCTTTGGTTGCGGGCATCAAAAATAGACCTCCAAATCTGGAGAAAATTTAAAAAAGAAAATGAAGGGTCTATGACCGGGACAACGACGAGCTGGAACCATCATCTTGTTGAGGGCCAAACTGAAAGCCTTAACCGACAAAGAAGGGCACTAACGAGAAGCTATCGCTCGAAGCTTTCAGGCTCGGGCGCGCTGGAAAAAGGAAGCCGATTCGTTTATCGTTGCCCTTTGGAGAAGTTGATGAGCTGTGCTGTTAGCGTCAAGTGTACACACACACACACGCCCGACGCTTAGGTCCCAGGAATTTCGCCCGGAAAAGAAGTTGTTGTATGAAGTGGACACTTGTTCGGTTGCTGCGAAACATGGTAAATGATGAGTTACTTGAGGCGTACGTTCCTATGAAACGACTTGACTTTTAACAGTAGTCATCCTTAAGCCCACCTAAACCCGTGGGTAGATTGCGAAAGGGCAACTGAAGCTACCCGAACTACATTTGTTGTGCGATGCGATGTGGTCCTTTCTGGAGATTTGTCTGGATGCTGGGATGAAAGGGAATATCAACAATGAGCCAAAGAAACAATGCAGGTGAAGTTGTGGTAAACACAGCGTTTGAATGGGCGAAGTATACAAAACACGAATAAATGTACTGTACAGAAAACAACCTAATCAAAGTTGAACTTTACGCTGAAAATATGGTTTCATGGTTTGTTGCTTTTTTGTACGCACTATAAATATCTAGTAACTTGGATAATATTAATAATGCTAAACTAGATAGTCTATAGCGGCTAAATCTGACTAAGGAAGCATTATTGACCAGAAAATATAGCATCATGTTGTTGAGGGCTGCAAACTCCGAACATCGGACTACTAGCGGTAGCTTTCTGCAGCTTGAGCGGTGAATCAATGAGCACGACTACCGAACACTCCGGCCGGAGGAGTAGCATCCCGACGGTTGGGCTGGACAGTTTATTTTTGGCTTTTCAGAGCCTTTGTTTCGGTTTCCTTATGCCAACCCACGTGACGTTGATTCACGCAATAAACTCATGCAATAAAATTGTAACACCATTAAATGAGTCAAGCGGCTGAAAATGAGTGAAACGAGCCAACGAAGAAACTCCACGCCGCGGGTCGAGCTAGCACAGGAGTTGGGTTGTGTCCTCGGGCCCAACCATTTCGGCCAGGATTCGAGACTAATCTACCGTTGGACACGCGACCGGAAGCGCTCGTAGCGGGCGCCGTATCTAAGGTTCCGAGTCTCGCGGCACGTAGGAGATGCGTCTTAAAACGCAACATATGGTTTGGGATAGCGGTTGGTACCTTGATAGCAGCTGACGATTGGGCTGCTATTGGATGCGGTAGGGGTGGTCGTGGTCGTGTCACCAGATGGCGCAGTTCCGCCTACCGTGAGATTTTTAATCGAGCTGAAGAGAAAACTCATGTCAGGAGCTTCGCTGCTGCCGCGCGTTTGTCCCGTGACCTGCCGGGATGGTGGACACTGATTGGCACTGACGGTTGTCGGTGTGGCGTGTCAGGCCACGGGCTGTGGTAGGGTAGTGCTGGTCGATCCTTAGCCGTAGTGCGCCATAATTCATGGTGCTCGTAAATTCCATTCTACAACACCGGCCGGTGGAGCTGGCATTAGGATATCGGAAGTGCGGGCGGACGGGATAACGCTGCTCCCCATACGTTTCCACTAACGATTCCGAGGGGAATTACTATGGCAGGCGGTTCCTCGAGCTTGGCGCTGAGGCTGAAGTACGTAACGAAACGAAACGAAATTAGTGTAACACGGTCAGTGTGCGCTCTGGTCATCGTGGTCTTGAGACGGTGAAGTGAGCGTTGTGATAAAAATTATCGATCGTTCAGATGTCTGCGCGAGTGCATCGGGAATGGTCATTCTGGTTCCTTTTTAAGAGGAATGCGTCGAAAGCAAGAATTTGATAAGCAATCCCTGCCTTGTTTAATAGATGAATGAACGAAAAGTTTCAGGTGCAATGTGTTAACATTAAAACTTGAGCTAAATTATATTAATTCAACTATTTTACGGCATTTGAAACAGGTTAAACGCGACTAAGAAGCAGTTTGTGGTTAGCTTCAACTTGTCTGTTTCTTTATCCTTTTTAACATTAATACAACAACGATAGTTAACCGTTCGTAACGATTATTAAAAACGAAACTCGATATTTTACTCCTTACGTGCCCATGGCTGATGCTCGTCAATTTGACAGGATCTTGATATTTTTTCTATTTTTACGAGTTATGAGACTTTTATGCTAGAGCCATGAGTAGTTTACTAGGTGCTCCGGTCGTCAAACGAACGTCATATCGCCCACAATTGACGATTCAATCTGCAACTGCAAAAGCGCTCCATAAGTCGATGTGTTCGAATGTTTATGTTGTTAGTGGGCCCTTTTCACTTCATCGTTACATCCTTTGGCTAAGACTTTTCCTCCCACTAGGTAGCCGGAAAATCCCAGTGCCAGATAGTGTACTTTTATGGCAGCGAATGCCGGTCGCCGGAGAAGGACGATACGCAGAGAATCATGTTAATTTAACGTAGGTTGATCCTACCCGCGGGACTGGTTTTTGTGCTATACTTCGATTATTGGATTAAAATTATGGATTGGAACTATAGTGGGACAAGTAATTGTTCATAGAAAGATGCTGCATAAATCGTTAGGATCATTTTTTGTCTTGATTTCGGGAGAAAGGATGTAGAAAACAGTGAATTATCCAATAGAAGAAGATACGACCCGTATCCTCGCAACGATTTAACCTTTACCAAAAGAGACTGTGGCCAACGGGAAATATTTTTAAGCGTTGGCGATGGTGGTTTATGTTACGAGAATGTTTGAGCAGCATGCCATACCATATGCCGTTCGTTATCCAAGCGCAGTCGTCTGAATCCGAATGACATTTCAATGTGTACTTCGCGATATCGCCTACACCATACAGCACAATGGAAACCGACTCATATCAGAGCGAGAAGCGAGGAACACAAGTAAATATTCGTTACTGATAGGATATGTAACGTGGGAGGCACAAAACCGGCGGGGTATACTAAAAATATTGCATTTTTACACGTTATGGTGTATTTCTGAAACAATCTTTGGCGAAACGATATAAAAATTGACATTTGAACGCTGCCAAATGTGGCAATAGTATGTTTTTTTGTAGCAATTCAGTGTTTTTGTTTAATTTCCGATGCATTGCGAGCATTGCTTCAACTATTAACGATTAAAGTATTTAAAAAAAATGATTTTCCTATAACATCCTTTAAAACCTTTAATAGTTTTTGTTGGTATCCTATTTATAGCAAAAAGTAAAACCAATTATTTTCACAGTAATTAAACTGCACGGGCCACCTCGTAGCAATGACACCAAGGATTGCTCCACCTTGCGAGTCGATGGATGCAGATGTTACTGCTACATTCAGACACGCAACAATGTCGGATAGTCCGCGTCTCCATCGCAGTGATAACTGTTGGCGTTTATTTGCCGCTACCAATCAGTTCCGTCGTAATCGATCGTTAAGGGTAAGTTGTGGGTGTGCACAGAAATTGAGTGGCAATCGCAAGATTACGCTAATGTGCGTATGTTGTGTTGTAGCACGACAGTATTATGCACAAGCCAACCAGGATCGGCCTCTCAAGGATTCTGCTTGACTCGACCTGTATAGGGAAAAACGGGTTATAACAAGCGACCCATGTGGATGAATATTAAACAGCTCCAAAGGTCACGTAGAGCCACCCTGGAATTAGCAACCTGGGAGACGCTCGACGTGCAGTGAACGGCGCAACGGTCAACAGTCGACGCAATAAAGACGCATAGGATGTTTTATTCGAGGAAAAAGCACGAACGCTCGACACAGAGCAATACCAGATCGAAACTGGGAGACTAAGGAAAGCTAATTAAACATCCCTCGGGCGACAAGCGTGCCGATGCTTATCGGGGAGCCCAGTTATCCACGGGATTTTTCCGGCAAGTGTGCCTGCCGGATGGAGTCCATGACGGTGACGCAAATCAACTGCCGCGTCGGTGCCGGATATCAGCCTGGCTGGCGGAACCATCACTGCTTCCGTATCCATGCGTTTTATGGCGAATTCTTCCGGACGGAGCTCCATTTTTGAGGCCGAGCCGTGACCAGCAATCGTTGTGGTGAATTCAATTAAAAGTGTTGCTTGTCCTGTACAAACGTGTGCCGTGCCGTATAACCGTGGCAAGCTACGAGCCGTCACAGCCATTGCGGCACTTGTTCCGTTGAAGTTTCATCGATGGTATCAAGGAGAAAGAGGATGTTAAATCCGGATTGCAATGTATCCGTCTGTCATGCTCAACGGTGAGTTCAGCCACATATTTAATAAAATATGGTTTGTCTGTGTTCCACTTTTCAGCCCAGTTTCACGGCCACCTGAGCAAGTTGCAAAACTATTAGGTAACAATTCGTTAATTGAGTTTGAGCAATAGAAAGTGTTGGCCCGCTGATAGAGCAGTCGGTAGTGCTCTTCGCTGTCACGCAGCTGGCCTGGGTTTCGAATCCCGGGATCGGTTGTAACTCAACCGGCCATGGTTTCGATTCCCGATACCGGCGTGATAGGGGGGTTGGCGCGGGGCTAACAATCCCGCCCGCAAAAATGAAATGTTAGAGAGAGCACCAGAGATTAACATAGTCTCTGGTGCAGGCCAAGACCGCGCAGCGGTTGTAGCGCCAAAAAAGAAGAAGAAGAAGAATAGAAAGTGTTGGAAATCGATGTTTTATAACAGATTTCGTGTAATTAGTTTACGAAAGCCTAATGATGAATTTGAAACCCATTTTAAAAACTTTTGCTTAATTCCGTGGCTTAACCCTAATTGTTGTCCCAGCACCGTCGCTCATGGACTGAAAAATTATTGTTTGTCGCGAATCAGCTTCCAGTGACCGATTGGTATGACTACTTCATGGGCAACTTGCTTCCATATTGTCCGGAAACGGAAGTGTTGTTTCCTTATTTTTCCGGAAATTTCAACACAGTCGATTTGAAATTTTCCGGTTACATCTGGCAGTTTGGTTGAACGGCATGCCGATAATTGCATCCGCTCGCCCATCTTTTATGTTGTAAGAGCTGCTGCAGAGCGGGCCACAGACGAAAGGAAAACGTGCGACGGTACATTCTACCGATTGAAAACCCATCGGTCAAACGGCGGCAAAGTTCACGAAGCGCGCGTTGAACGATCAGCAGTGGCCGAGATGCAAGCCCGAGACAGGATGGTGGTGTGCCGTTTGCTTCTGGCTACATCACTGCAGACAGCTGGCACCTCATCTGCTGCATGTTTCATTTTTATCGCGCCCTCCCGGGCACATCCTTTCCGGAAGCAACGCTCTGAGCCCTGTTGAAGCTCCATAACTAGCTGGGCAAATGGATGGTGCAAAGCTACGGCGTGTGTCAAAGTGCAACACTGGCCAAGGGGTTCCGCAGTACCCCGCGGGCAACCCCGTGAATCATCTGGACTGGTTCTGTGCGCCGATGGTAGACAATGAGGCAGACACAGGCGTTTTCTGCCCCATCGTCTGGGGGCCCATACTAGCACCGATGGCGTATCAGTGTTCTCGGTACATTATTGATTTTTTCCTTCGCCTTTCGCTGCCTGGGCGTATTCTTGGCTGAACCGTTTTGAGAGTCGCTTAAAAGACGCTTAGAGTTGATCTGAATTAATGCTTGCGACTGGTGCAGCTTGATGAAGCTCGTTTGCGGATCAGGTAATCGAGCTAATGGACCGCAGCCACAGCAATTAATCGGAAACTGAGTATTACAGGTGATTGCGCGGGCAAAAAGAAGCACTATTTGTATCACGTAATAATTTATGGTGTCACCAGCTGTTCCAGGTAGCTAAGTAGAAGTCGTTGTCGATAACATACTTGGTGCTAAACCATTAACGCTATTAATGTCTGCGAAGTACGCCGATTGGTTGAATCAGTAAATCACGACAAAACGGAAACAAGAAGCTCCTTGCGGTCTTATCTTTTACAATCGGTAGCTAGATGCTGGAGCTGATGAATAACATTATTTATCATGGCGATGTCGAAAGGATAGAGAACAAAAGCAGTTGCTCATGTTACAGTGTAGCGTAGACGTTATTAGTAGACGCTTAGTTCAAGCAGTTTTTAACGAAAAAGCTTCCAAATAATTGTTTTAATTTGTGCAAAACATTAAAAAAGGAAAAAGTTAAAATGCCAATCAATGGGTTTCATTTTTGTTGGATATGTTATACTCAAAATAAGATGGCTGTGCTGTAAATAAAAGTAATCTGGCATTGAGTTTGTTTTCTACAATGTGATAGAAAAGAACAATAATAATTTTCTTTTCTCAGGTTTACTGTTAATCTTGCAAAATACATTAACCAGGAATTATTTGTTTTAGTTTCGATTACCTATCATGAACGTAGTTTAATTTTGTTTTAAACAGTTCCATAATTGCTTAAATAGTTCCACAAACTGCATTTAATTCATTTGGTTTTGCATCTACTTCAAAATATTAAAAGCCTTCATAGAAATTTGTCGTGTCGTTGCAGTGAGGGTTACATGTCTATGCGAACGGAAATCTTTTGGGGTCTTTCCAAACGCATTAGGTAGAGGCGTCAAAGTAATAACCTTGTACAGTGGGGCAGTGGCGATGTTTCGTGTATCCTTGAAAATAAAAGGATCAAGAAGAAATGTAAACCTTGACTCACAAACGAAATTTGATATCGCAACGATGCGTGTTATTACATTCTTTACAAATGAACGCGTGGTTGTGCGTGTGACGGTATGTGAAATGTAGGTGTGTATGTGTGTGTCAGTGCGTGAACTGGCAGCGAGTTATGCATATCATTTAGATAAATACTACTACCATTCATAATCGTGGTTAGTCCGTGGTCGGGCGCAGAATGTTTCGGTGTAGCCTTTTCGTCCTGCAGCCAATCCCGGTTGGCGACGGTAGGATCAGACGTGGCTATCGGTCTGACGGTCTGGTTTAAAGTAAGCATCGATACAGAACGCGGCGATAAGTTCTGCACGAGATTAACGACTCGACGTTATTCCAAGTTTCCGTTTCCGGCTACAGTTACCATTTTGCGAAAGAATTTTCTAGAGCAATGGGCACTACAGTGGGAACTCATTTCACTTTACGATCGACCGAAAACGGGAAATCTATAGTAGCAGCAAAAGATCGTTATGCGGAGCATGTTTCGTTGCATCGACGTGATACTACTGTTTCGAGTCTAACTTCGCCACATTTACTGCCCGGAACTGCGGCCCTAGCAAGCGCAGCCATGATTATTATGCTGTATTGATTTTACAAGCGGTTGAACTTTATTTTAAACTATGCTACACTTTTGCACTCGCTGATTAACTCCACGAAGTTGAACACATCAACCACAGCTGTAAGAATTATTCGTGCAATCGAAGTGATTTGAGGTGTTAACCAATTCACGAAATGTGGACGGAACTGTACAACAACATTTTCTTAAAATTTCACGGTTCTGCCTGTGATTCTGCACTTTTGTTTACGATTGTATCCTATTACTTTCCCCGTCCATTACGAAGTTGACCGTCACGGACCACTACACGTGGGCCGTAGAGCTTCGTTTGGGCTGCATTTAGAATTGTTTGCAGACTTTGAGGTACCGCCGCCGCAGCTAGACGCCAATAGTCACGCACACCTAACGCAAGCACACATACGAACAAACGATCGGGTAGATGTGTGAGAAAACAAACACTACCATCATTTTAGTGTGGCTCGTCGCTACTGTCACGCATCGGGGGAACACTTTTCGTAGCGGGCGTTATGCTTAATGTAATAATTGTCACACAATTCTCGTACGCAGCGCAATATTTGTTGTCTACCAGCGGGGCCTTTAGTATCCTGCGTGTAAGCATAATCCTTTATGTTTATCACTAACACTGCGCCATTATGATGGCGGTTCTGTTTTCGCTATGCTTTACACCTGCCGACGATGACACATTGCGTGAAGAGGAAATTTCAGTGAAACAACTTTACGTGTTACGTACACTTGTAACTAGATGCCAGTTTTGGTCAAGCGGATAGTGACCACCGAGCACAGTAAGAATGCGTACTTTGGGTTAATCCTTCCCCATGTTGGAACCGTGCGCGACGATCGATGAACGTTGTCCTAGACTAGTGTTAGAAGCTGGTATTTTCGGTCCTTGCACCTTAATTGATATCTTGATCTCACAAAACACGCAGTTTTGAGCGCCTTCGTTCTCTGTACCAGTTCGGCGTTGGAATTCAACCCTTCGGCTACTCGTTTCAATTCCGTTCGATTTGGTTGGCACTTCCTAGTGGAAGCTAGGAACTAAAACGATAGAGTTACGTAGCAACTGGACAATCGTTCGGTACGCTCAGAATTCACTGCTCTCTTATCGCCTGGCTGAAATCAACTCTATGCACCATATTGTGTAACGTTTCAGCGACAGTGTCGTGTTCCTAATCCAGCCACTGGAAGCTTTTCCATAAGCCCCATTGGAAAACTCCCTCAAACATGTTCGCGATACGAGGACACTCTAGGATCTAGCTACAATCGATGCCGTACTGAGACTGACGGAATCACACCGAAAAGACATTTTCCTCCCCACCGGACAAGGGAGGACCCATGCCATGGTGAGAATTTCCCCTTGCGCTTTTCTCATCGGGCGACGAGTGAGCGGTGAGATTTTCGCACCCACGCCGCACAGTGGGGAAAAGGCGGTCATAAACCAACATTAAAAAGTGAGGATTTTAGTTATATTTGCCTAAAATAGATAAGTTATCTATGACAAATCCGAATTTTTAGCTTTCTGCGTTGCGTAGATTGCGTTGCGTGGTAAAAATTACTCTTTAAAGCCAACTTTAATCGGCTATTTTAACGCGATCGTTAACACATTTCTGCAACGGTAATGTACATCATTAGGAAGATAATAGATCCTTGATATCAAAATGGGAAATATTTACGTTCATACAGTTTATAAACTTTGGTTGCGCAGCAAAACTATATCCAGTATGTTATGCATCAGTCGCGATCCGTCCGTGTTCCCTAGGCTTATTTTAAGAAAACACTTCCTGATGCATAAGGAGGCGCCTGGTCTCCAATGTAGTCTATGAAATGGCCATACAAAACATATTGCCTTTATGAACTTTATGCTTTTCCTATTATGGAGCTTTGAAAGTACGGCATAAATGTTTTAGACTAGATAGGGCATTATGTGCAAGAAAATCTTCTATAGAGAACAATTTAGAAGAAAACACTTTCATTCGGACAGAACATAGCTACATAGCAGTGACCCTAAAACCAAATATGTCCGTCTATCCTATACAAACTCCCCACAGTGCGCCGCCGACATGTGATTTCAGTGTTTTGTTTTGATGAGAAAATCGCGTGGTACATCTGATTTTGAACACACAATTTCTCATTCGATAGCGAAACGCTTTCTTGGGGCCGATCAGGATCATGCGCACAGCAGTCTTTGTTGCACACAGTTGCATGGTCAGTGATAACTCCGTGTTTATAGGAGTATACAGATGTGGGCTGCATTTGCGGCTGGCCGTGTTGGTGTGGCCAGTCTGACAGCTTGTCATATGGTTGGCGTATTGAATCCATCATCACTAGAAAAATACAATACCCTTTACCCTTAAATTGTTTACCGCTTACCGCACTTCCAGCCGCACAGGAAGTAGGGTCTCGAACCGCCGATATGAAACACGTTTTCTGGTTACAGGGTGTAGCGGTACAATGTTGGAAATCGGATTTCATTTTGGAAAATTAGGAATCAAATTAGATCTAGCTCATCGATAAGTTGAATGGTCAATGCGCTGTGTTGATTTTTGCATTCTAGCTAAATACGGTGCTGAAAGTATAAATATATTATTTAACGTGAAATGTTAGTAAACGATGTAGAAGAGTAAGAAATTACGTTCGGTAAAGTTCTCTGGAATAGTTTTCTCATATTCCCTATTCCCTATTTTAAATTTTAACACATGAACAAACTAATTTTTGTACATGCATGATGTTGTATTGATTTAGCGATTGAATTACTGTTAATTGATGATACGTTAGAAAAAATCGATAGATAGTTTCAAGAAGATCACAAAGTGTGGAAGGAAAAGCGTTTCCGGACAGTAATAATCGACCATTATAAAATGATTTTGTATTAATATTTCTACTTCCTATAACAGTCATAAACTATCAACCGTCAGTGTAGAAATAGACTCTTTCCTCTTTCCGGACGATTCACGAAACTTCCAAACTTTGTTGTCGTCGTTTCGCCTCTTGAAACTTTGCAAATGCCGACAGAGCATTAGGCAACGTTGCCATGCAACGGCACCGAGGTGTTGTTTTATCAAATCGTAGTAAACATAGTGCGGTTGTACGGATACCAGTCCTATGTTTAGAAACCGTCCTCGATTCCAGCTAATAGGTAGAAGCCTATAAAAAGGTGGTTCAGGTTGCTCTTGGATCAGTTACTTGCACACTGCCGTTAAAAATCCGTGTGCTGTGCTTGATTTTTAATGTGGTGGGAAATGGATAGTGAAAATCAGAAAATAAGCGAACAAACTGTGAGCACCGTAGGACTCTCGTTGCCGAAACGCATCGAAAGTCCTTGTAAGTATTTGTAGTGCTAAAGCAGAATCGAGGCAAGAACAGACCTGTGCTGCTACACTGTATTTTTTGTCGAATGGTTGTAGATCAATTCACCGGATACGGATCACAGCAAGACGGTCGCAACCCCATTTACAGAACTTCGAACTCCGACTACGGTTACTATCCACCATGCCCGCATACAGTTCCACACAAGTGAGCACAGAGTACCATAACGGCACTTCATTTCATAATTTATGATTTTTCATTACAAAGGTATTTTCCGAAATCGCACAAATTCACTGGCCATCTTCACGAGTGCGGCATGTTCCGCAATTATTCCCTGAACACTGCCGTGGATCGTCCTTACTGTAAATTCAACGAATAAGTTCATTAGGTTTTACCGATATTTGCATCAAATTTTTGTACTAATGAATTCAATAAAACGTATCACAAACCCGAAAATAATGTAGACAAGAATATAATGGAAAGAAAACTAGCAGTGGGTTGTCTAAAAATTAGCCAAAAAAAATGTAGCATTCCCTAATTGGGAAACTAGCGACCGAATAATACGTTGCGCATATTGAAAAGAAGAACCTGGACAGAGAGATGACATCTTAAATGTTGAATCCCCAACAAAAGGAAGGTTATTATACATTAATGAAGGCAATTTATGATGAAAATGGTGGTTTATATTATAAGAGAATCCTCGCAAATGGCCATCTATATGTGAAACTAGGAACCAGAAATTTAAATTCAAATCCCGTTCTGTCTTGGAAGACGGTTGCTCGATGGAAATGCGAATGAACGAGACAGGTGTATGTTTTTGTGTTTTATTTTCCATAACTTCCATTCCATTATTTGCTTAGTTGTTTTAGCTATTAGAATTAATGTTTATCCATGGTTTCACGGTTATCTTTGCTACTTGTATGCATCCTCGAAGGATTTAATGTGTGTCCTGTGTCAATAGTTTAGATGCTATTGTGGTTGCTGTTGCTACGGGTGGTTATCTTTCCTGTTTTCCTGGCTTTGTTGCTATTACGTGCAGTGTAGTGGATTTATGCTTCGTTTCCGAACCGCGCCATCCACACTCCTCTTCGTAGGTTCGGTAAGTTTGTTGTCCTTGTCTGCATATTCTCATCAACCACCACAACTTTCCGGTCCGGTTAAGTTAATCAGCACTCTTTTTGCAATCACTGCAATAATGTTTTTTTGGTTGGATTATTGAATCGGTTGTTCGAAATAACAGAGCGCCCGGCTCAGCCATGCATTCTCGGCGGCTGCTCTAAGGGATGTGAGGTTTGCGATTAACTTTGTTGCGTTCATTTAACAATAACTATTAAACAGTAGTTCACAATACAGTTAGGGTTTTTTTATCAAGCATAGTTGGTAACATAGTAGTAGTTTGTTTTTGCTGCGGCCGTGGAGGTTGCAAACGAATTATGGAAAGTAGATATTCGATACAGCAGGTAATCGGCAGGTGCACGCCGTAGCCGTTATAAGATTCTTATGTGTTTAGTGTGAGACTTCCGTTTTCCGTACGGCGGCGCAGCATGCTTTCTCCTATCTCTGGCGCAGGGCACACGACAAAGCATTTTACGGGTGCAACAAATTTAACAACGTAATTAGTTTCGTTGTCTATTTGGATGATATAACACATACTGTCGGGGAAATGTGTGACGTCACAGATTGTATCGATATTTTCCCACCGGAGCGAGCATGTTCGCCTGTCCGAGTCCCGTCGGTCCCGTCTATTGGTTTGCGCCTAGTAACGATTGGAAACAGCAACACTATGACATTGACATTTTGACAATTGAGGGTTTATACTTATGCCTACGATAATATCATCAACTTGTATTCTTTTGCGCGCACTCCGGTCCACCACCACCACCTAACGCCCAATTCTTGGAAACATTATTTGCGACTTCACTTGAACACGGTTATCGGATCTTTGGTGCTATTGTGCTGGTCACGAACGTGATTAGATTGCAATTGTTTTGGGGGCTAACTTCTGCAAAAACAAGAAAAGATGCCAATGGACAACAGGAACAAGTTTTGTTTTGTGGGTCAAATTTTCACTATTGGTAACTAAGCCGGGGTTTTTAGCGCTTATCAACGAGCATTGTACTATTGTGCTATGCGTTACACTCGGGGTTTGGTAGAGCAGGGAATGTCATCAAACACAATCGCAAACAATTTCGGACACTATCTTGTGTGTGGGTGGGGGGTGTGATGCAAGCGCTATCAAGCTCCGGTTTTGCAACCGATTACGTTCTCTTGACACCCTCGCCGCATTCCCGATGGTTCCCTCCAAACGCTTCCCAGTTGTAGAATTCTGTAAATATCAACTAGTCATATCTTAGTAATATATTGTCTTCATATGATATATAGCTACTGCTGAGAACTTATTCAGAACACACGGCTACCACGTCCCTGGGGCGATTCCACCACATGATGGCGCACTCGGTGGAAATGTTTGTGTTCCCCACGTCCGGCCAGAACCTGCCCGCAGAGAGAGCTCAGCTCAGTTCGGTAGGTGTCGCGGAGTGAAGTGGACTATCTTTCGACCCCCCGTTTTTTTTTCAATAATATTTTAGGTTTTATCAATCTAACAACATTCATAATCGGTGTGTATGCGCCTGCGGTTGCGTGTGCTATGCTTTTTTGATATATTTCCCTTTGCTTGTGGGTTGACTATGCATTTCGTGACGGTACGTTCGGTAGTGAAGTAAGGGGCACAGAAGTAAGTATGATGTGGCTGCGTGTGCTGTTGTGCAAGCTACAAACGCCGCTAGGTGTGTGTGTGTGTGTGTGGGTTGGTAACACAAGGGCTGGTAATCTTCTGGCGAAGTATTAACTCCTTCGGGGAGATGGGTAAAGTTTCCTTTAACACTACACAAGTACGTCTAATCAGTCGTAGTAGTATGATGGTATCGTGTGACGGGATGAACTGCGCAGCAGCACGGGCTACACATGACGTGTCCACGTCCAGCAAGGATGAAGGATGATATGCGTGCGAGCAGCGATAATAATACTGAAGTTGTAGCTGATTGTGGTTACCCAATCGGGCGTAGTGTAAAGACGTACTAGCCAAATGATAGACTGCGATGCGATCCATTTTTGATTTGTACATCGACTAAAGTAGAGTGCTGCGGTCCTTGCTCAGGCCACTCACAGCTGCGCAGCCGTCCCAGGTGTCAGGGGCCAAGTTCGAGCCTCGTAGCTTAGGGGGTAAGTGGTTAGAGTATCGCTTACTAGTTAAGAGTGTTGTGTTTTCCTGACTTCCGCCACTCGTCGCTTCGTTGCCAGGGTCCGGAAAAGCCACAGACCAGCGCCCCACAGTCGCCATCGTGTTTTATTCTTCGGCTTTTGAAACCAGGAAACGTCAGAGGCAATTTCGAGTGATTTCTTATTTCGCACACTCTCCGCGGCAACTTCATCCTTTTATCAATTTAGTTGTTTGAACGCACGCGCGTGTGTGTGAGTGATGATTACATTTAAAAGCTTATCAGATAGAGTTGGAGTTGCTCGCTGCCAAGCAAGTGGAAACAACGAAGAAACGGCGGAGAATGAAGGGACGCTGCCGAGGGCGCACTATAATGGCTGAAAGGACGTCGTCGTCGTCGGTGCCGTTTACTTCAGATCGACGTCGTCGTCGTCGTCGTCGCCGGGTTGCGGCCCGCGGGCCCACGGTCTGCTGCCGGTGGCTGCCAGAGACACGCTCCTGGTGTCCTTCCGGCCGTAGATGAAGTCCGAATCGGACGCGGTGCTGCTGAAGCTGGCACTGTCACGGCTTCCGTACGACCCGAACCGACTCTTGGCGCCGGATCCGGTGCTGGCGGTGGCGGCCGGCGAGAACGGCGAAGCGCCGGTCGTCGCCGTCGGTGGGCCGCCAACGACGGGCGGCGTGCTGGGCCCCGTGACGGCGCTCGTGCCGAAGATCAGTTCCGCATCGCTGAGCGACTCGGTGCGCTGCCGGAACTCCCCGCGGCTACCGTTGCGGCCGAAGCGCGAACTGTAGAAGTCGCCGCCGCCGCTGCTACCGCCACTGCCACCGCCGAGGCCGCCGAAGATGATCTCCGCGTCGGAGGAGGCGCGCTTGGTCCGACCGAACTCCTGCTTCTTCTGCTCGGTCGCCGAGGTAGCGGGCGTCGAGTGGCCGGTGCTGGCCGCGCTCGAGTAGCCGGAGGTCGCGGCCGAGGACGCCACCACCGACGACGAGGTGGAGAACGGGGCACTGAAGCCGGTGGCGGGCGCGGAAGTGGGGAAGGTAGACGTAGTAGACGGTGGTGTTGGGGCCGCCACCGTCGCCGGAGCGGTGCTGGGCAGGGTGGCACCGGTGGCTCCCCCCGCTAGCCCACCAACACCACCACCGGAAGCGCCTGCCTGGAAGCGCCCGGCTAGCGATGGTTGTTCCCTGATACCTTGCTGTATTTTGTAACGATCGTGGTCGTCGTTGGTTGTGATCTTACTGCTAGTTGTGGTAAAGACGCCTCCCGGCGGCTGGCCACCGATGATGGTGGTGGTGGTGGTGCTGGTGCTGGCCAGTATCTTGTCCTTGTCGAAGGGATTGATACGCTCGGTGAGGGCTGGATCGTACGCTGGACGCTTTGGTTCGGCCGGCGGCTCAGCTGTCACCGAGGACGCCGTCGCTGGCGGCACACCTTCCGAAGAAGAAACATTGACTCTGCTGCTGCTGCTATGTACATTGCCGGTGGCGCCGAACTGGCTCGCACTGCCGTTGCAGACACCGGACGTGGCCGTGGCGCTGCTCACGACCACGGCCGATGCTGCTGGCACCGGCGGTGGCGGAGGTTCGGCCGACGGCCGCATGATGACGGTCTCGATCGAGCTCTCGCGCGTACTCAGAATGCTGCCGGTGGCGCTGCCGGCCGAGCCGCCGACGTCGGCACCGCCGCGGGTCTGTTTCTTCTTCTTAGCCAAATCCTACATGTCACCGAAGATACCGGCGAACGTTTTGCGCAGATTCTTCATCGTATCCTCGGCGTCCTCAACCACGGACGGACCACCGGTGGCCCCCGGGGGGGCTCCTGCGCCCGGTCCTTTGCCCGACCGGGCGGCCGATGCCGACGACACGCCCGACACCGAGCTGGACTGAGATGCTGCAAAAGGAACGGGAAGTCTTGAAGTTGTGCTCCTCAGAAGTGATCGCCTGCTGCTGCTTACCTTGTGAGTCGCGGCGTCCAACGCTGGTCAGAGTAGGGGCCCTCTCGGACGGCTGGTCAGGGAAGTCACCCCCAGACTGGCTGCTGAAACTTCCGTGTCGACCGATCGAACCGACTCCCGGGGTGGTGCGTTCCGGGATCGGAGGAGGACCTCCGCCGACGGGCACCGGACGAGTCCCGATCGGTACCGGGGGTGCATCCTCGGTGGGGCTCGTACCACGCGAAGATATCGAGCTGCGTGATACGGCCTTCGTCAGCATCGAAGGGCGGCATACGTTCTGTGAGAGAAAAAGAGAGAGAGAGTGGTTAGTTGGAACTTCACTGGACGCGCGGAATATCTGGACCTTTACCTGCATGCGACCCACGACCAGATCGGCAATCTGGCGGCGATCCTCTTCCTGGGTATCACCCATCAGCGGGAAGGTCGAGTCGGCGGCACTGATAATGAACTCCTTGCCCTCCTTCGAGACGATCACCGCCACGCCGCACACCTCCATGCCACCGAACATTTCACAGACCTGTGTGTGTGGACCAGAATTAATGAGCGATTAGCATGGCGTCGCCGGGTGTTGCCTATTAATGGGCGAGCATTTTAAATGGAGAATCGAATTAGTCAGCCGCCACGCGCGCCCAGCGTGGGCGATCATCTCGCTTCCGCCCTGCCCTGGCTAATCACTTCGCGATCCTTAGTCATCCGCATATCCGGATGTGGTGCCGGCCGTTGTTTTGGGGGCTACGGGTGCATCTGCCCACTGCTTCCGCGCTCCGATTAAAAACGCGTCGATTCGGGCTCGGGAACTCTTGGAACCCTTATTCATCCCGCGCCAAGTGTAGCGCGCGTCGGGTTGGCCTTTCGTATGGCGTCATTGATTGAGTCATTTACCTCGCCCGCGAGCAAGCGAGAGAGAGAGAGCGAACACGGGGGGAGGCACGTGCAAGTGGCGCTTGGCCTGCGCGTGACATCTGGTTCTTGTTGCGCGGCACTCTGGCGGCTGAGATCATCGCGCGCGCCGCGGCGATCGGAGAATTGTGGAGTTTTGTTTGGTTCTCGCAGTTCGTACGTTTTTTTTTCGTCCCCGGCACTTCGTCCAGGTTTGACGCGAGACGTCATTGACAAGCGCAGACCGGGCGTGCGTCGTTGAGCCGGTCTGGAGTTTAATTATGGCGTATTGTACTTAGCCGGCCCGTGCGGGACGTTTTGCATAAACAGACGCCCCCCGCCAGTCCGCCAGTGAACGATTGTAATCGATGTAGGAACTGCCGGCACCGGGCAGTATGGGGGCCCCACCAAAGCGGGCGCCTACGCCCACTGGGCGCAGAATCTTGGAATTCCTTGCGCCCTCGCCCGAAGCTATGTGCCCGGATACATTGCTCTGGCGGCAGTCGGCAGTCGGGTCTTGTTGGGACGGTGATGGAATGTTTAAATTGCCAAAGAGCAACACAGGAGTTTTGAGGAAATAAATGTTGACGCACGCCAGAAGAGGACGTGTCGTCAATTTATGCAACAATGTGCTCAAACATGCTGTATAAGGACATATAATCGCTCGAGGCTTAGTGTTTTGGGTTGTGTAGGGATTTCCCGTTTTTATGATCTATTTGCCAAAAATTATTGGTCCATATGTTAAAACTGAGGTTCGTTTGCCAACAGTTTGGTCCTTTTGGCAATGAGCTGGAACTTTCATTTTTTCAGTGAATCGAAAAAGGATTAACTGCAACTTTCTATGGGCAACAAGTAGCACACATGTATGAATATTGCCAAACATAATTTCTTGCATTTCTGATATTGCAAAGGAAAACAGATAATGGATTTGTCCTAGAGAGCTGACATTATATTGTTATCAAAAAATAGCTCGGCAGATTAGGCAGATGCGGTTGCGAGTTGTTTGGAACTTTTCATTTCAACTGTAAAGTTTTTCCCATCTCATTTCTATGTTTTAGTCGCTTAGTAAAAATGCATTGTTACAAAGTCCCTAAAACATCGCATTGGAGTTGGAAATGCAGGAAAATGTTCCATCTGCTAGAAAAATAATCGAAGATACCTCGAACTCGAATTTAAGAGTTAGCGGAACTGCAAAGCATCAAAAAAGGGTTGGATCAACTGTCTAGGCATTAAAAGGCAGTGATATGTAGCGAAAACATACAAACGGGATATGAAAGGGTTTGAAACGAACGAGATTGTTGTTAATAAAATGATTTTGTGCTAATGATAGATGTTTGATAGACACAGCAACATCGGAGCTAATTCGAGCCCAGTGGAGGCGTTGGAGACGTCAACAAGCGTCGACGACCCGATAAGCACATTACGCTACTTATAATACTACCCACAGGGCATGAAACCTAAACGCTTGACGACTGTAAAGTAATCACACAACGTGCCGTGCCGCACAGCTCTGCTGATGAGGTCAGTGTTGTGTCAAATTGAACAAATCTACGTTCCCGGCGCACACAAATTGCTCCGCCAAAACATGCGAGCCAGGTCCGCGTGCACAGGGATCGCGTTACTGCCGGGCCGGACACGTTGGATTTAATGCCCGATTCAAACGCCACGCGGGCCATGTTGTTCTTTCGGAGTGCAAATGGCCAACTGGACCCGGATTGTGCTCCATTCACACACGTCGCGTACAAAAATCACAACATTCGGGCACACGCACGGCTCGAAATGCGTTTTCCATGTCCACCCTACGGCGACCCGTTACGCCGACGGCCAGATAGGGGTTCCCTTAAAAGGACTAGTCGCCGCAGCACAAGGGACAAGCCGCAAGATTATCTCTTTGCGCCGACGGATTGTAACACCGAAATGAACCGCCCTGTCGTCGTCGCCGGTGTTTTCGGAAGGTCCCAGCCGAAGGCCGCGGACCAGTTTCTGCCCGGACAGCCCGGACGTCGATGGTATCTGCCGCATGGCCTCGCCGTAAGGAGTCGCGCGCACGTTGCCCGCGACGCCTATAAATCATTCCGAAAAACGTGGCGACAAACGCAAACCGTTTAAAGCCGTCAAGATTAAATGCCATAAATAATCGCTCGCGCCGCAAAGTAAACGCACCGCCGGTGCGCAGGAAAAATGGCGACAAAATGGAGGGAAACGACCGCGACCGCGAACCACCGGTACTTTCGCGGATCACCGTGACGCCGCCGTCGGCGGAAATGGACACCCGAAATGGAGTGCGACGCTTAGGAGCCGCGGCGTCTCAATCGGTTTGGCGGCGGCTGTGGCCAGGCTTACCTCGTCGACCCAGGTTTTGTACTTCTCCGTCATCGGGATCTGCTCGAGCATGGCCGACCCTTGGTTCGTTTTCCAGTTGCCGGAAATGGACTTTCTCCTGCGGGTGATAGGCAGACGTTAGAGCATGAGAATGTGTGTCCCACTTCCTGGCTGCGTTGCATCCGCCCGCGGGCGAGTTACTCACATGAACGCCTTGTAGCTGGCGCCGATCTTCTGGATGTGCACGTCGAACTTGGCGTCGATGTATGGCTCGAGGCTGCAGTACGATCCGTTGTCGGAGATGCCCGCACCGCACAGGAGTCCGGCGGCATCCTGCAGAGCGCCCGGGTTGTCCAGCTTGGCCGTTGCCTTGCCGCCGTGGCAGTGGCCAGCCTTCAGCACACACGGGAACCGCTGCCAGGTGAACTGCGGGAGGTACCAGGAAAAGACGACCAAGAATGTGAATGAGACGACTCAGCAACCCCGTCTGATGGATATGGCCGGCAGTGAGCGTGACAGTTCAGAGAGGTTAAGGTCGGCTGAGGACGGCTTAGTAACGGGATAAGGGCTACCGCGGGGACGATCATAATTAATTCATACTTCGGTCTGGTGAGGCTACCAATTTACATGCATGCATATTTTAAATCATAACGATGCTATCGACAGCAGAATTTATGGCGCACGAATTAACGAGGCTAAATGAAGGCCCAGAGTACCAGCAGAGAGCGGCGTAGAAACGCGTGTCGTACATTACTCGTGCTGGATTTACCCACACAGCATGGCTCCGATATATAGAAACTCTGGACTTGAGCCATTTCATTGAGCAAATCGTCCGAAAGTCTGCATTCCAAAGGCATTCACCGGGCCACTTCAGCATGTTTGTGTTCTCGGCCTGCCATCAGCCTGTGCTGGTTCGGCCATGTTTTATGTTTATTTTACCTTGAAAATGTGTGCTACTCCTATTTCGGATCATAAACCCGCACCAGCGGCGACGTGCGAGTGACGAAAAGCAACATGCTCTGCGGCCACTTCTGTGGACTTCTGGGTCCGTGGTCGGCTCCCGGTCGGTCCGCGGGTGATGGAGCGTCGTCTGGTGTAAATTAATTGCAAGCTATGGTGCGGTTTTGCCGTACGCAGTGCGCTTCAAGTGCATCGTTTGACCATCCGGTCGCACTTGCCCCCGCGACGGAGATCCGTTCGCGGCTGGCACCGGGCCAACGAGGAAGTCCGGGTGGCGGGCGACGTTCCGGATCCGACGGTCGATCTACGCCGGGGTGTACATCATTAGACACGCTCCTCGTGCTAACCCGGAGGGATTTTCTGATATTTCCACAACACATTCTCGTGCCCCGGATCCGGGTTGTAAAGCTGTGTTTGATCCACTGGTGAGACCATTTGATTTCAATTTGCTACGATACGTGAAAGCCAATGTTGAGCATTTGACGTATAGCATTGTTTAATGAGGCCAAAATTAAATATCAATAAACGAGAGGTTGTTGGGCAAGCTAAGCACACATTCGAATGCATTCGATGCAGTCACGGCCGATAGGGTATTACTGAATTTATTGTCCAATTACTTTTCAAGAAGCAAATATTTTGAGTCGCTTTTGTTAACCGATCAAAGTGCGTTGAAACATTTTTCATCCTCAAAACTCCCAAATGGCTGTTGTTTCTCAATTAAAATATTAATGAGCAACGTTTGCCGTACATGTTTACACTTCGATCACCATCAATTCCAGTAAGCAGCGGTGCTCCGTTCTTTGTTTGGCTTTTGGGAAAGGGTCTGTCCATTGGCAGTCCAAACAAATGGCCCATCAACGAAATGGAACGGCGCTAATTTTGGACAGAAATCACCAGAATGCTTGTCTCGCCAACAGATGTTGCCATGATGCACCGAATGATGACGCTGATTGCTTCGATTGCTTTTTTTGTGACAAACCTCTGCTTAAGTGCACACGCTTGAGACTTATTTTGTTGAACAAACACCGTTCTGGCACCACAAAAACCGCAAACCAGCCATCGATCACATCGGGCTGCAATCGATCGATCGACCGACGCTTTCATCGATCGATCGTCGTCAGAAATAAGACGATCTCATCACGCTACAGCCCTGCGATTTCATCCCGAACAATATTTCAGCTTCCATATTTCAAATCTGACGATTCCGCTTTAAAAAATCTGTGGGACGATTATTTGCGCACATGTCGAATTTCTGTGTCCTTTATTTTTTATTTTCATTGTTTTTTACACCCACAGCGCAGAGAGTGAGAACCCGTAACTCTCTGAGTGTCCGGGCGGCGTGCGAGAGAAAGAGAGTGGTTTTGAGAGCAAATAAGAGTGAGAGTCAGGTTCGGCGATTCAAAGTCCGGTTAGAACATACAAAGTCAGGTTCAAAAATCGGTTACAATCAGAAACAAAACTCACAGAAATTCAAACTGAAAGTTGAATTTCAAAAATTCGGACGTATTCAGATTCAGAGCCGTTTCATGCTGAAGTGTTTCGTCCTCGGCGTATTATTAACGTGTGTTGTGTGAACGAAGAAAACTCGGAAGATAAGTCCAAGCAAGCATTGAAGTGTTTTTTTGGTGGCACGAGAAAGAGGTGCCTTTTCTGCAGCAGGATCGTGCGGCGCATGCCGGTGACTTGAGAAGACGTAATAATCTGTACCGCGACAGTGTGTGTGAACGGTTTTTATCTGCCGCGGCCGGTTACTAGTGCGCGGGGCGAAGCAATAAACAACGGTGGCAGGTGCTACGAAAGTACCGCCGCTACATTGCACTTTACTACGTGTCGGCGACGGCGGTGTGTTCTGAGGTGTGCAAAGATCAAGGACGATCGTCCACACGCAGCTCCTCTGCCGACAGTTTTCGAGGTGAACCTCAACCGGTGAAGTCACCAGCCGGGCGTGTCTCCCCTATCAGCGAGAATCCTGCGACAATTCGTCCGAAAGCAAACGATTTGCCGACCCGTGTTGAGTAAGTTGCCCTGGAGGAAGGGACACATCTACTACTAATCCTTCCTAAACCTCGGACACAATCTAATAGCCACTGCGGACGGTAAATAGTAATATAATTCAATAGCCGCCGAACAGAACGACGGCGAAAAGGGGGTTTATTGTAGCAATTATGATTTGTGGGGCCCCGCATGGGTTGGGCTGCAAATCATTCACCGGGGTCCTGTTTTCCACCATTTAGCCCGCCCGTTTCCGGTTCCGGCTCGTGGCTCGCCTTAGCGTGTTTGTTTTTTCTGGCACACCAGCGCGCGTTCGCGGAATTTATGGGCGAAAATTATGAACCACCTGTCCACCTGACCCCACCGCGCCGCCCCGCGAACCTCGTCCGAGCGATAGTCGTTTGTGGTTAGCTCTCGCGGTTTCTACAGCTGACCCACGCCGCCGTGTTAACCCACCACCTTGGGGACACGTTAGCTTGAACCGGCGGACCCGCTTTTGGGAATCACGCCAACGCCACGCTGAACACGCTTCGAGGAAGAGCACGCGAAAGATGGTTTAACGTTAAACACAATCACAACCACACACACAGGCACACGGCGTTACTTGATCGTTGATGAGCTTGTTTCTGTTCCTGGCCCGCCCCCACGGACGCGTATCGCCTTTCCCCGCGCGATCGGGTGAGTTATGAAGCCCCCTCGGCTAACTTATTGCTGAAAAGCGCGGTTTGCGGTCTTTATTTTCGTTTTATGTGCTGACACTGCGAGACCGGTCCGATACTGCGCCGTTTCGCGGCAAAAACCGCATAGTTTTACGATGGGTCAGCAACACTATTTAACTGGCCATTTTTGATTCATTGGCCGATTTGAAATGGCCAATGGATGTCCGATCGAATTGTTGCAGAAGAAAGCAAGTAATTTATACCGAATCCGTCACACCAGGATTTATGGGTTATTTGTGACAGTCGGCATTAGGTCTATGGCCCTGTATTTGAAGAACTCTCAGCTCAGACGATGATTGCGTTACGCTTATTCAGATTCATCCGACACACAGGGCGAAAGAGAATGCGCCATCATCCGCGCATAATGTTTTGTTGTGGGATTGGGAAATCTATAAAAGCCATTCTTAGCCGAATGCCATAAAAAAAGACGTTAAACAGTAACCGGAACTCGGTCCCTTACCCCGCGCGAACGCGAATCGCTGACGCAGGGTATTTTAGAACATTCGCACTGCGGCGGCGGTGCAATGTGACTGACTAATCCACTTCAGACCCGGACTGGGGCCAAATTCACTTTCTCAGCGAAACTACTTCAACCGGCGGCCACTTGGGAATGGTTTGGAATGGCGTTGTTGCCACATTCACCAGCGCCGTGCGCTGCGAAAGTAGAACAGCAGACGCGTGCAGCATTTTACGTGGGGCCGTGGCCACCGTCTCGGTGGATCCGATTCGAGAGGTCGACCTTGGCTGGTAGAGATCAGCTCGAATGGCGGAGGTTTCGTTGGCGCGCTCCGGTCGTATCACTCCGGCCCACGTTTGGACGGACCGAGGGATCGTCCAATGGCGCCATAAGCCAAGCCGCCTCTGGGCGCGCTGAGTGTAAACAATGTTATCTATTGTTTTATTGTGATGTCACTGGAGAGAAAATGGAGCTACGGCTCCATCCGGGGAGGGAGCACGGTCGAGGTGAGCGTCTAGCACTTAGTGGAGTCACCTCGTCGGCATTTCCGATCGCCAGACTTGACGGCAGTATTAAGTACATCGATCGAGACGGTGGCGGCGATCGTGTAGATGGCCAGTCGGTAAGGTCAGTGCGACTAACGCCGCCGCAACTGTGCCGATGCTCCCGTCTCCTTCGACGCGGTACGTGCTCGAGCGACGTGACCGGTGCGTTGGGACTTTCCTAGTCGTCGGTGACCTTCTGCGGGTGTGCTTCGTGGAGTACATAAAACGATCGTTGCACTGCCGAGGTCAAAGTGGCACCCTGGACCCACCAAGCCCGGTGGTTATCCGTTCGCAGTACATTAGTCTAGATCATGGCGCACCCTGAGCGATCAATAAACCGACGAAAATTGTGGATCACGTCGGACGGTCAGACCGAAACACAGGCCACATTGCCCGGGGGGGTCACCACACGCGGCACGGACGGATTTTCCAGGAACTCTGATGGATAGGTAAACTCTCGCGTGAGGAACGTGATATGGCCAGCCCGGTGCCCAGTAGATTTATTGCCCGCGGTCATCGGTCCGGCTCGTTCGAAGAACCCTTAAACTAGCGCGTAGTACGTCTTATTCTCGGACCGTCGGTTATTCCCTCGGGAGTTCGCTGGCCACACAATGGCCATCGTTTGCCGCCATCGCCGGTGTATTTGTTTATCGTGATCGGCAAATGAGGTTTCAACCCGTTTTTGGCCCCGAAGCGGGCGCACTTATGTTGGCAAGCTGCCCGCCCCTATTCTGTCCCGCCGGGGATCGATCATCCTGTGATGGACTGACCATGCAAATTGGGTGGCATCGAGCATCATCATCATCGGATCGGATCACGAATAGGCCACCCGGGCCCGTCCTAGCGCGGCTTGATCGTCGTATTTCTGATGCTCTGATGCCGAAACAGGTGCCTCAATATTTTACGACGGCCCCTGGCGGATTGATGCGTGGGATGGATGCGCGGGATGAGAACATAAAAAGGGTTGTGAAAAAAAACAAACAACATTGACCAACACGCGGCAATCGCACGGCAACCGGGGCCGGTTCTCCTCCTCGGGGCTCGGCCTGTGTTGCCGTTTGGAGTGTTTACCAAACAAAATTCCGTCGGCCACAAGCCACGATCGCGCTCAGCTCTCGGTGGTGGATTTTGTGGTTCCAGCCCCAGCACGCGAATGTTCCTTCCGGTGCCGCAGTGTGGGAGGACGCAGCAGCAGCAGCCAGCCAACGGTCGAATGGGTTTGTTTTCGTTGCGTTTCGATTGGTACCGACAACCGACCAGCCAGTCAACCGAAGAAACGCGCGTAATAAATAGCCACACGGGTGCGCATATTTGTTCGAAATAAATATTTGCACCGAGCTGCCGCTTGACTCGGCTCAAACAACGGGAAGAAAGTGTGAAAATTGAACGCTTTCCCGCTTTGTGAACTGCAAGTGGCCCTTAGAGCGCGCGGTGTTTGACGCCTAGATCCGAGGGGTCGAGGTTGAATTTTCTTTTCCACTTTACTTTCAATCCTTATGGAAAAGACGTACACCCAATTATGCTAATCACTCTGGTTTGGGTCTGGTGTAGAATTTTGGAGACCCGATCGCTTATCTATATACAGGGTGTTCCATCACGATCCATACTATTTACATTTACATTTCGTTCTATTTGACAACATTTCGGTAATAGACAACGTAATAGCAGCAATTTCCGCTGTTAGCTTCTAGTTCTTCAATGGTCTTCGGTTGGCTGACTTTACTCTTCAAACAGCCCCACACAAAGAACTCAGAAGAAATTCAGCATAAATAAGCACGCACATTTCCACAGTTTTCACGATTGGTTGAAAGATTATTTTCAATGTAGATCGCTACAATTTCAGCCCGCTGTTTTACCGTAAATTGATTCATGGCTAAAACGGCATAGACTACAGTTTCAGAATCTGGCTCATTTGTCAAAATCGACTTACAAGTAGCCGAGTTATGCAACATTTAAATAGTTTGATTGTGATGGAATACCCTGTATGTATCTACAAATGAATGTCTGTTTTTATGGTTGTTTGTTGGTCCGCTCCACAGTCTGTGGATTCGATTTGGATGTGCTTCGAAGTGAGTTTGAGAAACTGTAGTACTTGTTCTGTGCTTCCTTAATTTTCAACACAACATACGGTGGGGCCTTCTATTGTGTTCTCTTAGCAAACTCTAGAATCTTTCACTCTAATAACTGTTAAATGGGGTTTCTAAACGGTGTAACAGTTCAAGGGCTGTATTTGTCTCATAAATAATTTGTACAAAGATGAGGACAGTTTTAAGGGAACCTTAAAATATAATGGTGCGTTTTGAAATGACTAGCTTTAAGTTAAACCTTTCTAATTTTTAAGCAGTAGGTAATAAATGCATTCGTTCTTTCACTCTCTCTCTCTTGTACGAATGAGACAAAATTATTGAAATCGTCATTAGGAAGTTGTAGAAGTTATAGAAGTAGTAGATTAGACATTTTTTTCAATTGAAAAGGTGGATGTTGGGACCTTTGAAAACACATTTCCAATAATGTCTGTAACGTCTTTGGTAAATCAGCAAAAACAGCTTAACGTCCGTGCAACGGACGAACGGTTCTAAGCGGCCAATCAATTCGATCGATTATCGATCAAAACCTCAGTTTAGCTCGTAGGTCTACGTAGAACTAAGCTGGCAACAGTGACGAAACCCAGTGTCCAAAACAATGGCCGTGTACTTATTCCATCCTCAATTTGTTTCCCTGTGCGCAATCTCGTGCGTGTCCCCGTCCCCGGCCTGTCGGAATGTGTGTTCGCGCGGCGTCGGCGGAAACCACGGAACCTGAGCCGGCCCAAGTCGAGCGGAACCGTCTATAAATGTGTTGAGAATAGTTGAAATTCCTGTGCCCGCCGAATTTTGCGTCACAACCCAAGCCGACAAGCCGAGGCCGACCGTCGGCCGGCCAAATACAGAGACAGACGGACGCGTTTGCGCGGTGTGAGTCAAGACAAGTCAAAACCCAGCCACCACTGAGAAGATAAACTTCCTCCCGGTGGGTCCGTCCTTCGTCTGTCACGGCACGGCATCTGGTTGCTTCCCATGTGATCCGTTCCGTTCGGTTCTTGGTTTCCGTCCCCTGCGCATTGAGCGCCACTTCGTACCGCGGCGTTGCGGCCGCTTTCGGACGCGACGATCGATAAATCAGCTGGGCCCGCCCCATGTTTGTGTGTGGTGTGTGATGGGTTGTCGGTCGGTCGGGCGACCCAAAGGGACACCAAACGGAATGCCGTGGCCCATCGTCGTGCACACGTGGCACGCGAGGTGTGTGTCACTTTCGACAACTGAGCAGAGCCCTCAGCCGGTCTGGCAAAGTAAACACCCCTCCATCTCTGGGGCACCCTTTTTTTGTTGTGGCCGAAAGACCGACTTTTTCCCTTTTCGGCCCCCCCCCCCCCCCCGGTGTCGAGTGTAACTGGCGAAGGCAAAACACTCAACATCAAACCTCGGTTTGCGAGTCGCGCGGTCGGCACACCGCGTAATGGCGTGGGTCAAAACAATTTCGCCAGCACAGGGCCAGGGCCAGGGCGGGACATAATCGTCGGGGCGCAGCGGACGCAGAGGAGGTTTGCCTGTTCATTCCAGTTCGTTTAGCTTGTTATCACCTCGCACACCTCGCGGCGCGCTGCCGCTGATACCGGGGGTTTTTGCATCGCCTAAACTGCACCGACCGACCGACCGACGGCTGAGCCTCGCCCCGGGTGTGTAGCGAAAGTGCATGTGAAACATGAATTGCCACTCACCCTGGTTGGCCAACTCGCGGGCTGACTTGGAAGGGGTCTCGAGAACGCGCAGGGCCGCCATGTGCCATGAGCGAGCGGAGTAACCCCCGAAGGGAAGACTGGCTCCCAGCGATAGGAGGCAAATGTGTGCCACTTTGTGGATCGCTGGTACCGCGGCGAGGTGTTATGGTCCCTGGACGTGCCGTGTGGATGGAAATTGGAAAGTTTCCCCGGTTTCTACAGTAAGGATGTCGAGCATCGAAACAACCCGCGCTAATGGCAGGTGTGGATCTGGGCGAAGGATTTGGAATACGCTACTACAGGACGGTGCTGACACGACACGGGTGTTTACAGTCCACACGTCTCGAGAGTGGTGATCAAATTATCAGGGCCGCTTTGTTCCAGCTCTCGCGGAGGGCGCTCGACTCGGAAGCATTTCCGGATCCGGCTCTCGGGCCGGATCCTAATTGACGGTCGAGTGGATGAAACAATGCAGGATTGTTCCGCGTCCGAGTGCGCGATGCTCATCACGATTTTTTTTCGGATGTGGCCACCCTTCTGTTGGCTGTGGGGTTCGCTCCTGGAAGGTGTCGGGTTGGGTCGGGAGGTGGAGATGATTTATCACCCGCTCGCTGCTCGCGTGGAGTTTTGCGTAACCTGGCTGGCCGTGGTAACCATTCTGAAGTAGATTTGTTTCGTAAGTCCCCCAGCGCCGGTCGGTCCGACAACATACATCAGCAACATAACGCATCGCACCGCACCGCACAACCGCGTATGCTGCGCGCCGGGTCGGTGGGACAGTAAACCCCTTTTTTCCATAAACCCGTTTCAAGCGCCCCGAAAACACACGGTGGATTACCGAAGGCCTCTTGGAAAGTGGTACTAAATTGTGGCCATCGCATCGTCGTGCAATGTGCAGGATTTAGCCAATCGGTTACCAGGGGCGTTATTGATCGAGTTTTATCGACAGACTCTTATCACGACGGAAGAAAGTAACGCGCGGAACAAACGAGCAGATAAAGTTCCAACAGGACCTCGAATTAAGCACATGCGCGCCGCGATGCTGGAAAGTAATGCTGTTGTTGGCCGTTAGTCGACTTGAGGTTTTTTTTCCACCACCTCACGGCTGTTAACCTTTGCGCCGTAGACACGACGGCAAAGATGAATGTGGGTTTGTACGTTATTTTTGCTACAAACGTGTGGTACCAACAACTGGGAGTTATTGTCCAGAAATATCAACCGGACCGTGTACACTTTGCATGCTCAACCAACCACCAACCACGCAGAGCTCTGTAACGAAACCGTCGTTCCCAGCGGACCACTTTGGGGATGATTTATTGTAGTGTAAACTTTCAGTCTGCAGCAGGTCGAATCCAAGTCGCAAGCAACGATCGTTGGAAGTGAAAATGTCTTTCAGGACGTGAAGCAATCAGTGAGTTGGCAAAAGAGAATTTATAATGAGCAAACAGATTATGGCCGCCAATTGAAGGAAAATAAATTTACTGACGATTTTAACGTTGTCCCTCCGATGTCCCTCCCATCAAACATTAACATTTACATTTTTTACAACGCATAAATTCCTTAAATCGTAAAAGATAGCTCCCTTAGTTCATCGTACGTAAAAGGTCCCAATTTCATCATCGGCAGCGCTTTTCTCGTAAATTGTCACAACCTCAGGCTGATTCAGGTTATTTGAAATTTCGGTCGTTTTAAAAGAATTAACAATTACTTTTTCTTGCTTTTTGCTTGCCTCATACTGGCTGGAAAATTTACTGTAGTTTTACTATTAGAACGTTTACTGTATTTCTTTTTCAATAGACCATTGACCATTCAGTATTTATAGAAATGATAAGCAAGGTGCAAGGAGCCCAAGAATTTGGCTAAAATTAGTCTTCTCCTAACCAAAGAATTAGGACTACGCTGGTATAAGTCAAAGCAAAATTTTGGAGCCCTCTAAACGTACAGGAAAAAGGTCGCCTTGTACAGCCTTAAAATAATAAAAAGAAATGTCGGATAGTCAAAACAATCAACTACGGGGGCGATCGATTGAGGACTTACATTATTTGCTTTTCCTATCGATTTTCCAATTATTTATTCTTCACGATGCTCCAATATCTTTCGCAACGGATGAAGTTCTGAGGTGTTTGTTGGAATGCAATCTTCCAACACAATATTGGCGTTATTTTCTGCATACCATTTTTGAGCTATCTTAATGGCAAGTGGCTAAATAATGGCCACAAAATACAGAACTCTTTGACGGAAATGTATCGATTCTACGAGCTTGAAGTTATGAAGTTGTTGACTTTTTTGTCAACACTCTACATAGAATCAACACCAAAGTAATATATATTTTTCGTGAACTTCTGTTATCGGCACTTTTTTTAAGCATTAAACAACCTTTTGGGCGACATCTTGGATGCAAAAGTCTCGTTGGCATTTATTTAAAGTTTTCCTTTCGTCTATCACTGGATTCTAGCTTCAGACCGGCAGTCGAAAACTATCGAAGGCAATGTTTGAGAACAGAACTTACAGTCGAGTGGTGATTTAGTTATGCCACAATGAGACATATAACATCACCAGGACATAGTTTTTGACGTTACACAACTAACGAGGTTTCGCAATGCGAGGAGTTGGTGGTTAGAATCAATTTACAGTGGCTAGATTTCGCTATGTCCCTTAATCCCTCGGCTTGATCCGGCCAATAAGCCACTTACGGGAGCTGAGATCAAAATATCTGCTAACGGCCTTCGCCATAACTGTCACATAACGCCATGTGTATTCGCTGTGACGGGCCGAACGTTTTGCACCACAACTAAAATTATCTTATCGCGTTCAGATCCGAGCCCGGGGAGTGTCGAACTCTGTGCGGCGCAGATTGCACCGCGAATTGCGCCATGCACGGCGGTGAGTCATGGGTGGCGGGTGGCGTTTGCAATCTGCCGGCGTGATAATGCTGATGCCATCAGCGATACTGCTGCCGATGCGGAACGACCCGCGGCGGTCGATGTGGATCGAAAACGGATCGGATGGCGGATTTATGATGATCGTGGATCGGGGATGCAAATCAGATCAAATGTTTCAAAAGCGTGGAATCTCGGGAAGGCTGGCGAAGGAGAACATTCTAGAATCGTTACGCTCCATTAGCGGCTCTCCGGTGCCGGGCTGTGGAGGAAGTGACCCCGTAGAACCCCACCGGTACACAGTGTGTAGGGCGGCCATAAAACCATCGTCAAACCGTGCTCATGTTCGACAAGCTTCTCCCTAGATCGTTTATCGCTGCATCCCGCATTCGGTGCCTTTGGTATCATCAATTAGCATAAATTAGTCGTTAAAAGTGTGTCCCCGGGCGTCGTCGTCAGCAGCGTGAGCACACGAGCCACGTGCAGCGCTGCCGCCGATCGCTGAGGTGTAACGCGCCGCAAGCTCGGCCGTCGGAAGATTGGTCGATTCGGTCGGTCGGTTACGGAAGATGCCCACAAACCAGTGGCGCTGCCCCGGTGATCGATCGTGATCCGGAGCGATCGCACTCGTGTGGTACACGAGCCACAAGATTTACTGCCTTTCGAACGGTTTTATGAGGGGCCGTAGCCCCGTAGGGGCGTTGTGACAATAGCGTCCAAAATGAGATTAGATTCCAAACGCTCGGTTTGTTCTCGGGCGCTTCCTTCGGAGTGAGTTGGAAGCACCGCCGACGGTTGGGAGGCTGTACAATACGATCTGCCGGTACATAGCGGGTGGCCAGTCAACGCTCCGGGGGCGCAACAACGTTAAGATTTTTATCACCTCAATCGATGCCGCCGCAAGCTTCAGAGGGGCCTGTAAGTCGGTTCGTCCGAACAGCGAGCAGCGTGTCCGACATTGTGTATCGATAAGTGCCGCTAAACGTATGCGCAGATATGCGCCATGCTTCGGCACACACACCGTGGAGAGAATGTGCATCGCTAAAGGCAGCTTCCAGCGAGACTTTCGATTTCATGCTGTGATCGTAATGATGCCGTTTACCATTTACGGCCGCTGAAAGGTACCGAAAACTCAATGGAACACCGACGGAGAGACTGCATGACCGGCGGCCAGGCACAGCGGGAAAAAGAAATTTCTGATTGGAACCGTTTACAAAGTCCGCACATTTGGCGGGGAGTTTATCAACTGCCTTCAGGCTCTCCACATCCCAGAGGTCACGCGGTCCCGGAACCTCGATATTTTTGGCCGAGCTTAACAAAATAAGGGCACGTTGTTCCGGTGGGGTTTAGTGGTAATTGAATGGACAATTAAACACGGGTTTCATACGGCCCGTCGCCTCAACCTCGTTTGATTTTATAAGCTCCCCTATAATCCAATTTCCGTAAAGGGTAGTTTCCAAAGCTCGCCTCAGCCTCCCATTACTTTCGTTCACCTAAGCTCTACTCCGCGCCGTACGCCTTGCTGTCTGGGCGAAGGCAAACCTGAGAACCTGTTATTTGCAAATGAGGGTTTCCTTTTAACGTCAGAGCGACACGGAGTGTCCCAACGGTGGTAATTATTGAAATCAATTACAGGCGAAACGAGCCCCAGCCGCGGCGGGCCGCACGTTCTGTTAATGGGTATTCATGATGTTCTAATTTATGTGACAGTTAGTAACTACCGATAGTAGTTGGCGGCACACGAGCAGGAGGATCCGGGACTCGCGGAACTCGTACCGTAACTGGCTGATACTGACTCGGCCGATACGGGTTCGATTGATCGGTACACGTAAAGACCCAAACCGTTTGCTGTTCGATTGGTGAATTTATTGGCCACGGCATCAATGTGCGGGGACGAATCGAGACAGGGGTGGTATGGTCACCGAAAGAAACCGGTTTCCGCAGCTCTCCCAGGTGGCCCTCAAAACTTGCACGATGCTCCGGCAGCAGAGTTTTGTGTGACGTGGCCACTGCCAGGACCATCGATGCATGTGGTGGACATCGATCGCCGTCCGTCCGTCCGTTCTGGTGCACTCATCGTTACGTCACCCAGCTGACGATGGGAAAGTAAACAAACCATTAGCGCCCCCGTCAGTGTGTTACGTTGGCGCCAACGGCGTCGAGTTGCGATTCCCGGCAAGTACCCGGGCGGCGGGTTCCCTAACGGCCATAGCGCTGGTGGAGCGCGTCCAGCGAAGATCAAGGCTATAGACGCATTTCGCATACTCCGGATTCCTCGAGGCGAGGCGAACGATACCGCAGGAGAGTACGCACACGCACGCACCCCAAAGAACCAGGCCACGGGTGCGGGTGTCGGGTCGGGGGGGCTTCGCTGCGGCGACGTCGAAAGAACGATCTCGCTTCGAAGCTGATGACACTTCGGACCGGCTTTCGGTGTGTGTGCGCATCGCGCGTTCGTACTGTCAAAACAAAACCACCGAGAAATATGACTCAATTAAGCTATTTTTAGTCGATACCCTGTTTGATCGGGTATCCCCGCGTTGTTTTGAGACCACGGTCTGCGACACAGCGGCGACGGCGGCACCCACATCATGTCGCCCCCGGGGCCCCCGGGGCCCCCGGGGCACCCTGTGATCCACATAAACTCTCGGCACTGTCGGCGACAGCTGTCACTTTCGCACCTTCCCAGGCGCGCTACCAAACAAATGCAGCAACGTGTGCTTGGATGTGCTGCATCGCTGAAATTGATGAGTCCCGATGCGCAGAGTGTGCGTCGGCCGCCAGAGAAGCTGTGTTAGAGTTGTTTTGAAAACGGAGAAACGGAACAACAGACCCCTGAACTGAACTCTCTCGGTATGTATCTCGCGCTGGCCGTACGGGGTGCTAAAATGGACGAAAGAAAAGGTGAAGAAGAACACTTGAACGGTGACACAAAAGGGGGACACCTTTCATAATCCGTCAGGGCACCCTTTGCCTGGGCTGCTTGGTGCAACCTTTTGACAGCTGCGTATTGCAAACAACGCGGTGTTACGCGGTATCTAATCGCGGTGTCAATTTTCATGTGACGGAACGATGCAACCGTTGGGTCACCCCGGCGCACCGGCGCGGTTCGCCCGTATGCAGGAGTGCTAAATGGCTCTAGATTTTTCGGGAAGTTTTCTTTCATTCCACACACGCCACAAGAAGGGAGGGATGGGACTGCGGAGCATCGCCGCCGCCGAAGTGTTGGCCACGGTGTGGAAGCGGAAAGATAAATGCATCAAACGGTGGCCGTTAATCTTTCCGCCGAGGTCTTTAGCATGTGCCGCGTATGAGAGAGTTCGTTCTCACAGGGATTCGTGGCGGGGAGCATTAAGTTATCGGACGGTGAACGAACAAGCGGCGAGAGTAAGAGTCGTGGACTGAACGTGATTTACGAACGTATCTGTTATGCAGCCGGCTGAACAAGTGGTTTCTGCGTCGTGGGTTTCGGGAAGTTAGTGAAACTTGGCGGTGATTATGAAAGGAAATCACTGTCGATGGCAAGAAGAATGGACGTATGTTCCCGACCAGATTGGGGGTTGACAAATTCCAAATGAGTTCCGAACTGGAGGGTGCCGATTGTGGGTGTCATTGCTCGAGACCCGTGTACGCCGATTGTAGTACATGTGCTACCGACGCAGGACCCGGCAAGTCACACTTAATTTGAGCAGCTAATGGAACGCCCGACTAATGACCGTAGGCAGCACCAGACGGAAAGGCCGGAAGAGTTGGTCTCGGCGCCAGTGAGTAAGCGGACACGAAGAAAACACAACTCTCATTATCATTCTGGTACGATCTCCCGTAATGGGCTTCACCACCAACGCTACGGCCGGCGAATCGATAAATCAACCGGAAGTTGTCTTGGCCCTCGAACAAAAATCGATCGATCTAGAGTAATACTAAAACTCTATCAAATGGAATGTGCCCCAAAATCCGTGCAGATTTCGATCCCATAGGAGACACGGAATCGGTGTCACACACCAACACGTGATCTATTCCAAAGACGCCATTTTTCCCACAGCTGAACCGTGAACCGCTGGAGATATTGCAATCGGAGAATGGCAATATTGAACCGTATTGATTACATTCCCCGGTGGTAGCTAAATGAAATTCCCGTACTGCTGCCCCGTTGCAGCAAGATGGCGACGGTGGTGGCGCAACGTTAATGGAATAATTTTCGCTTGTCGTTCCCTATGTCGCCTCCATATATGGCGCGCGAGAGACCATGCATGCTGACACACTGATCAGCGATTCCAATTAGTAGCAGTGGTAAGTGCATACCATTCCGTCGGTAGGCGAAAAAGAAAACGATAAATGGTGTGAAAATGACGAGCCCAATCGTAGCCGCGCCAACCGCGGACGGTGACAGTTTACATGGTTCCGGTCCGACAGCCAGAGCACCCGAAGGTGCGCGCAACCTCGAGACAAGGTTGACGGGGGGGGGGGATCCGGACACCACCGTAGAATCTTCGCGTCAAGGTTGTTTGGCCGGCGGGGCCTGACTTGGGCTCGTCAGCCGCGGCAGGGGGCCGGATGAGATGATCGTTGCCAAAGTGATCACACTCTCTGTGCGAACCGTTACCGTTCCAAGAATTCGTCCATTTCAAGCACTGAACCTCACCTTCCTTTTTACGGCAAGTGGCAACGGCGAGCGATGAATGAAGGCCACTAGCCATTGAATGAGAGCGTTGGGTATTTTTAGCCGATGACATCGAGACCGGCGAACGGGCTGGGGCGGAACCCCACGCCGCGAGCGCCAAAGGAGCAACGCAACCCGGCAGCACAAGTACCGGGAATTAAAAACTAAACATTTTGGCGAGAGTGTTTGATGATTGCTCCTGGGAGAGACCGACCATGGCCGCGCCAGCGCAGGTGAATTCCACGGAAATGATTTATTCTCACTCTGTCAACATGGGAGTTTCAATTTCACGGCATTACGGTTTCCAGTCCGGAACCAACCCGCTGGAGAAGCACGTAAATCAATTCACCATCAAAATGAGCTGTTGCCAGGTCCGGACACATCAATAATGGAGAGCGCAGCACATTGACGAATGGTCTGTTTTGATTGTACGAGAGACGGTAACAATTCGGCCAAGACCAACTGCCGAACCGCACAGAACATAACTGAACGATGCTACGGCTTTCAGTTCGGTTCTCGGGAATGGCTTGTTTGTCTTGCTTTCCATCGATCGGTGCCAGACAACCGATTCATTTAGCTTTCGATTATGCTGCGGCCGATGGATTTCCGCCGTTTGCACCGGGCCAACATCGTGGACGTCACGAAGAATGGCGTGCATTAAATAAACAGTGAATGAGACCTTTGGTGGTTCTTTGGACCGAAATCCGTACGGTGCGTTGTGATTTCGGCGTTGTTTAAAAATTCGTTTCCTCTCGGAGGTTGTCTCGGGCACGGCGGCGTCACCAGCTGCAGCGGCCGCCCGTTATGGGATTATGGGATTTTAATTTCAACCAAGCAACTGACCGCGCTCGGTGCCCCTCGATTTGCCGCACGTCCGATCTTGAGTAGTCACCGGTTTTGATGTATTTTCTTTCTTCTCTTCTCTTGATCTTGCAGATACAGTGTCTGACGCAATGAAGGCAACTCATCTACCGCTGATGGCGGCCTCCGTCCTGGTGTGCGGGGCCGTGCTGATGGCGCTCCTGCCCCCGGTGGAAGCTTGCAGCTGCTACCCGGTGCACCCGCAGACCGCTTTCTGCGAGTCCGACTACGGTAAGCTGGTTTGGGCGGCGTGTGGGAAAGGTCATCCGTTCCAATAACGTCTCGAGCCGGCCAGGGTCCAGCTTCCCCGTTACGGACGGCCGCAAGTGATTGAGCGCACTAATGTCCTTCGGCAGGATCCTTTTTACGGTCGCGCCCCCCCGAGAAACCAGACCCCAGGTGCTTGCACTGGGATTACGTACAAGGGGGGCGGGGGGGGGGGGGGGGGGGGGGTACGTCACCGCTCCCCATCCGGTTGGGAACCGGAATATTGGCGGCGAAAGCTTGGGGAATTACGGAACAGATAATGACGACATTTTAACAACGTTTGCTTGGTAGTTTCTTAAATCGAACTGTTTAGCTCAATTGGTTTAAAGCTAACCACCTTTTCACCAGGATCCACGTATGAGTAGTTTTTTTTGTTAATTTGCTTCTTCGATTTGTCTTTTCAGTGATCGTGGTTCAGGTCGTGCGTCAAACGGTGTCAAAAAACAGAATGCACGCATACAAGATTGCAATCAAGAAGGAGTACAAGGTAGGCTCGTGTGCAAGCTCGCGATCGAGTCGCGTACAATCGGGTTTGCAAGCAAGCGTCGATCTTTCTAACGTGCGGCTTAACTGTGCTACTTTTCAGATGTCCGAAGATGCACGGGAAGGATTGCGCCACGGCAAGCTGTACACCGCACAGGATGAAGCTCAGTGCGGCGTTAAGCTCGAGCCGAACAAGGTGTACGTGATCGCGGCCAACACCCCGATGGTGGGGCTCTGTAACTTCGTGCGGCCGTACTCCAACCTGACGATCGTGGAAAAGCGTGGACTTGCCGGCGTCTACCGTAAGGGTTGCGGGTGCAACATTGAGCCGTGCTTCGGACCGAAGTGCATCGTGAAGCCGAAAACCTGCAACTGGTCACCGTTACTGCCGAAGGGTCAGTGCGAAGAGAGCTACGGGTCGTGCGTGCCGGCCGGACGGGCGCAGGAGAAGGGATTCCCGACCAAGTGCCACTGGCGTCGATCGCCCCGGTTCGGGGAGTGCGTCGCCAAAAACGGAGGCAAATAGAGGTTGTGACCGTACACCGCGCCGCGTAATATTGTTGTTATGAACGTTTGTAATTTTATGATCCCTCCCTCGAATCCTTGTGACGCTCGATCGGTCGGTCGGACCCAGCCGGCACAGAACGGTTTATTTATCACGCCCCTTTCCAACCCCCATCCCCATACCATTGATGTAAAGCGTATGTTTTATGTTCATTGTGGGCCAATGCACACCACACCCCGAGAGCGCCGTTGGCCGATGAATGTAAATTATTTTCCGTTTAAGTACAAATTAGCCATCATGTAAGCGTAAATTAAACGGAGGGCAGCGCCGGCAGCAGTCGGTCGGTCGGTCGGGTCCGGTGTCTCCGGCCCGGCGCACTGTCCCGGCTGCCCGGTGTGCGGTGAACAATTTTTGCACAATATACATTGTAAAATCCGTGATCGTGTTGTCTGCCGTTAGTTTGGGATGGGTTTCATTTCTTCTTTCTCCACTTACCATGTCCTTCGGGTTAGGGAAGAAGGTTTGCTCCACCAGCGGGAACACATCGCGCCCGAGGCGTCGCTGAAGCTGCAGCAGATGCGCAAACACCCACGGTTTATCCTGCGGTAAAGGGAATCCGAAATTAGTGTGAGTGAAGGTGCAATCCTAGGGCCGCTCAGGTCGACCGCTGAAAGGACTAGCATCAAAGCAAAGGGAAGGAAGCGTTCAAGCGAGCAAAGGAGGCGCTCTACGCGGCGCCTTATGGTGCTGATGGTCATTTAAAAGCCTGAGGCTACCAAGCAAAAGCCAATCGTTATATAGCACTTGGACAATTGTTCGGTTGCTTTAGAATTTTAAACTACGCGCGTGAAGGTGGACGTAGGAAGATGGAGCGTGACTACGGTAGTGGTAGGTGCTACGAGATACAGTGTGGAGATGATGAAGCAGCAAATTTAACGTGTTTCGTTTCGATTTTTTCAGTGCAGGATCAGAACGGGTTGGCAAGCGTTGGGCGTGACCCTTACCTGGAACTGGTACAGCGAGTGGAGCGAGTTGATGCTCGGCACCCCACCATACTTGAGCCCGAGCAGCGTCGAGCGGTAGTCCTTCGAGCCATCCCGGGGCGGCTGGCGTACCAGAATAAAGTCCGGCCGGAACGGTTTGACCTGCTTGGAGCCACCGCCACGGTTGAAGCACACCATCGGGCCCGAGTCGGCGCTGGCGGTCAGGGTGATCTCCCGGAACTCGGCCTGCTCGACGCGGATGTCGTAGTCACTGTGCAGCCGCTTGCCGCGGAAGTACTTCGACCAGTCAGTGTTCTGATCATCGACCACGAGCAGCGTGAAGCACTTGTCGCGGTTGAACGGCTGCACCCGGCTAGCGGTTGATACGGCCGCACCTGTGGAGAAAAAAGAGGTCAGCGTGTAAATGGAAATTAGACGTGCACAAACATTCGCCCCAATAATTACCAATGATCGAGGCTCCCTGATCCCGCGCCGCTCCGGTCAAGCTCTGCACGCGCTGCAGCAGACTTTCGCGCGACTTGGCCGGACTCGACGGTGCACTGGTGCCCCGTTGCGGACCCTTGCCGAAGCTCAGCGACAGCTCGGGCCCACCGGTCGGTGGAGCCGAACCCGGCGGCACTGGTCCGCCGGGCGAAATGGAGCCAGCCGTGCCGGGTGCCGGTGGCGGCGGAATGCTCGGTGGGCCGCCCGGCATCGGTTGCTGCTGAAGGGGCGGCTGTTGGCGCGCTGACGGGGGTAAGTCTTTCGGATCGACATCCTCGCACTCGGAAGACAGGTCTCCCGAGCTGAATCTGCCAATGAAATCACTGCATCAGCACAACGAACCGAACAAAACGACGAAAGACGTGTGTGTGTGTGTGTGTGTGAGTGTACGGACACAACATGCACGGGACACGAGAATGGGGCACCGAAACGGAAAAGTGCGTTTGGGATTGGGCGGGATGTCGGCAGGACGGTTTTCCACCACAAGGAGTATGGCGATCGGAACGGATCGATCGAACGATCGAATAGTAGCGATGGAGTAGTTGCCCAAGTCGATGAGAGTCGATGGCACATGGCGCATATATGGGGTATACGGTAGAGAGTTTGTAAAATGTTTGACAAACGTTGTTGTTGGACACAAGCATACCGGTCAGAGTTTAGCGTTCGCGTCGTCGAGCGTACACGTTTAATGGGGCATTGTTTTGTTTTGGTAACGGCCGCGTCACGTGGACGAGTAACGAAAAATATGCACCCCACAAAGAGAAGAGAGAAAGAGAGAGAGAGAAAAAGAAACAGAGAAGAGAGAGAGAGAGAGAGAGAAACAGGACAACAGCATTAGTACACGGAGGAAGCGCTTGCTCTCGTCGAGGGGGAAACGGAAAGCACATTAAGCTTCGCTCCACGCTGCCCATCGGTGGGGAAATCGTAGGTTACACTTCCTTTGGCCTGCCTGTCTGCCAGCGCGGCTAGAAGCGGCTAGCGGTACGTGCTGTGCACTGTGGTGAGCTGGCGTAAAGGTTGGAAGCTTGACAGTAAGTAATACGTTAAGCGCTGGTGCGATCCGCAGATCGGAAGAAGGTGATCGGAATGATGATTGGCGTAGATCAGAGCAAAGTTGTGTTGGGAGAATAAGCAATAATGAAAACCCAACCCCACGCGTAGCTCTTGTCCAGGTTTTTGGCAACAGTTTTGGTTTGGTTTGCTCGGCTCCGATTCGGGGAGAGCCAGCGGTTTCAAAAGCGTCCCGATAGCTCGATCTGGACAAACGCGGAGTGCAGTTGGATTCGTTTGATGAGCAAGACCAACCAACAGAACACGAAAAGCGATGCCATGAGTGGAATGGAAAACGAAAGCACGGCACACAAGTGTGGGAAACACGCGGAGTTTTGGTGAATTTTGGTGTCTTCGGATCCAGGCAAGGGATGAACGAAAGAAACAGACGCTGCAGCACTGCAGTGAATTCTCATGCATTTTAAATACGAAACCACCGCTGCGACAATGAAAGGGAACGTAAAGGACGTGATCCGAAGGTGAGATGGCGTGCAAACGCAAAACACAAAAACAAAAAGAACGACGGGTACAGAGCGAATCGAGTCACAGGGGTTTCAGGGGCCACAAAGCACACGGATACTTACCGTCGCTTCAGGAAATTAACATTGCTGGTAAAACTACTTTTGAAGCTTGCGAACGACAGTGTGCCGGCTGGTGGATCCTGCTAGAAATGTGGTAATGGAAATGAGAGCAGAAGAGACAGAAATCGGATTTAAAACGAATTCTTTGGGGCAGGTGGTTCCCGGGCAGACAATCCGGGCGTATGTAGTTTTGTGTAGAAGCTGGAGGTTGTGTGAGAGCAGGGTCGGTAAAGGACTGGGTTTTTGCCTGCGTGGCTACCGCAATCTAAGGATTGGAGTTCAAAGTGCGCCTTCCGCCTGGGTGAGTAGGTGACACCTTTCGCGACTCTTTCTTAAGTAATGACATTTTTAATTGTTTCAGCCAGGGTTGCACGGGTTAATAGTTGGTGACGTTTACACAACAAAGTATTGTTTCGAAAGAAAAGTAAATTACATTTAAATGATGCTTCGTAATGGGATGAATTGCTTTCACAGTTTCGTTACGTTACGTTAGCCGAGTTCGGAAGTTGCCGGACCCGGTGGAGCAAGTTTCTCCAGCACTGCTGGTTGAAAACATTTCACAGCGATTGTTAGTTTTAGCCGGTTGGTTCTTAAAGCCAAACACAGTTCCGAACGGCGGAAAAAGAAAACATCGAGTGAGGCGGGTGGCAAGTTTTCCGGTGCACAACCTGACCAACAACACACGGTACGAGGTGCCACTGGGTGGCAAAGTTGCGGTAGCAAAGTCGTCCGTCAGAGGCACCAAACAAGCAAACAACAATCATCTAAAACTTTGTGCCACCGGAGCGCGTGCGATGAGAAGAACATAATGGGTACCGGAAGATTGGTTCGGAACGACGTCGGTTGCGCCGTGACGTTAACCGGTGCGCACGCCATCCGAGGCCACCCGGCGGGAATGATTGTCGTAAAACCTACCACGAAGCGATCGTTATCATTGCGAACCTACTCAATCTTGAGCGAAGAGTTCGCAGCAAGGACCGCTCGGTTCCCTTGGTGGAGGCGCCCAGTGCTCCGCGGATGGATGATTATGTTATCGGAAGCAGCGCTTGCGACTGGGCGCATGTGTGTGTGTGTGTAAGCGTGTCGGTTATGATGTGGACGGTTACGGACGGTTGTTTGGGTGACCGGGTACGGGCAAAAGCGTGACAAGGACATGGAACCTTTCCGGAGTGACGGCGGAGCGTATGAGAATGATGCATAAACAGTGGAAACAATGTACGAAGGAAACAATTATTACCTTTGGCGGGGCGCAGATTCGCCCGCACCCAGCGTCAGATATGGCGCTAATATTGAACGGAACGAAACGAAAGTGAAGGCAACTACGCTACGCACCCGTGTGGCGGCCTAGTTGACTTCCGCTTCCGCTACGACGATTCTGTGGGTTTGTGTTTTGCGTATTTTTAGCGCACGTTTGGGTGGCGCGTTTTGCCTGTTCTTTCTAGTCCGTTTGTTGCTGTAGCCCCTTTCCGGGTGAAGATGGTGCGATGGATTTAACTAATGACGGACTTCGGCGAGAGGCTTTCTGATAACGCGCGCCGTTGCACTTCCTGGGACCCCAATGCAATCCATTTTCATGCCACACGACAACGAGTGCGGAAGATGGACGTGGTTTTTGCATGTGAATAAGGCAGGAAACAAAATGAAAGAAGAAGGAAAATGTGATTTGATGATTTCTCGGTATGCGCAATTACTGTAATGTATACATATTTCTACTTCTCCATTTAAACCTACCTTTTTAAGTTAATTAGCTGCAGTTTCTTGGTAACTCGCCGGGTTGCAGAGAAATCTACAGAGCAAAAAGGGAACGGAATGGAAAATAAAATCTAGTATTAGAGAATTACTAGCAAAGGTTTGTGGATGCTCCTGCCACGATTGTTTTCCATTGTGACTGAACAGTTTTCTACAATGTAACTAAGCTGCTGCGAAAGTGGTTTCACTGTGTTCGAAACGTTTCTCGGCCCCCCAGGGAGATCCTATTGTCTACAAAAGGCGAAGACGTTTACTCGCTGAGCATGAGTGTGCATAGAAAGAAACATCTCCTGGCCGTGTTAGAGCATCCATAAAAGTATGCCATATCCTTTGACAGCCCTTTAAAGGTCTTCATCGTCACTGAACGCTACACTAGGTGTCCGGAGACGCCTGGGTTGGCCGTTTTCACTTCAGCGCAGCAGCGCAGCGTATATTGCGTACGGCAGAACCGAATGAAAAATTCATAAGATAAGCAATCCTTGTCTCAATGTCGCCGAATGGCATTGTAGGGCTCGTTTCGGCGACACGGATTGATAGCGTGTCAGTGGTGCTACCTTAAATACCGTCCACGCATTCGTCTTCGCTTCCGCAATTACCCGTCACTAATGGTATCTGCGCGAGGAAATGAGATATCGCCGTAATTGAAGTTCGCGAGGAAGGGTCGACCTCGGTAGAAATGTTCATTAGTAATTAACCGGAAGAAAGGATGATTAGGACCAAGTAATAGTTCTGCGAAGTGTGTCTTAAGGAGCACTTAAAGACGCAATGTGGTTAATGGGAACCGGAGCTGATAAACACGTTCTTCTCGATTCGCAATCGACTCATGAAGAAAGATCCTTTCATGCTCGCAAACACAATAATGTATAAGTTCCTTTAAAACATGGAGACCAACAAACTGGATGCAGTTTCTTTACTTTATTTTTTCCTTTTTACTTTTTTCTTAGTTCAAAAACGAAGTAAAACGTTGACTGAGCCAGCAAGAAAGCTTTACAATTATAGCGGTCGATTGTACTGTACTTTGAAAAGTGAGCGTTCCTTTGAAGTAGCTTCTTCATAACGGAGATGAAGAGCTGCCTCTTGTAATGCGAATAAAAGAACCCCTTCAGTGAAGACAATTTTGCGAGAAATTGTCGAGACACATATCTTACGTTGCCCTTCTCTCAGGTGAGCGCATCATTTCGAGTGGTTGTATGTGCAAACCGGAAAGAGTTTCCTTCATGGAAGGGTAGTAGGGCTAAGGCTTTAAGCACAAACCATAACCGTGCTACACCTTAAATACTGTAGCTCTTCTAGACTACCGACACGTTACTGTGCGACTCCATTAGCAAATCTCAGAACGAGGAGAAAATTGAATTTCCATTAGAGGAGCTGTTGTGCAAGTAACCATCGTCAGCTTTACCACTGTTACCGGGCATTCCCGGAATCGTTTTCCGGACTCGGACTGGATTGTCATTCCCTCGATGCGTAAATTGTGTTAAGTGGAAATGCAAAAATATTCATCCATTTGCCGACGCCGATTTGCTTCGCTACGCAGACCACCCGTCGGGCGCTAAGTGTAATAGTGATGAATGTCCCGAGGTAGTAATCTAGGCCACAGCAGGAAAGCGACTGGACCCGGCAGCGCCGTTCGCCAACACGAAAGCAGCCCCTAATATTATCCACTAAATAGTAACCCTACGTGCAGCTTTACGCTTGTGGCTTTTTAATTAGAAAATCTCTATAACGCCAGCGGCATGCCTGGGAGCCACATGCCAGCATAAACAAATGCAATGGGGCCACACACAGTGTATGGGCGTTGGGCTTTTCTTTTTGCTGGCGAAAAGTTTGTCCCTACATTGGCTCTGCGCTCCGTTGGTCCGTGTCGCACGAAAAGCGGAACGAAAAAACTGTCCCAACGTGACTTTGAGCGATGATTACGTGCAAGCTCGTGCCATTGATAAATGGTGGTTACCGATGAAAAGTAGTACAGTATTCGCTTCCCAGTAATCCTAATAACCTGTACGACCGCTTTCCAAGGCAGCAAAAGGATGTTCGGTGAGGCTTAGGGCTTATCCATTACTCTTTGATGTGTTTGTAAATCGATGGATTATCCAATAGTGGAAGTCTTCCGGACGCACCGTCTGTCACTCGTGCTAAAGGAAGCAGCTTATTGGCTGAAGCAGCAGCTTCAGCAACTGCCTCAAGAGCTGCACGTAAAGTGATTTTCCTTCTTTCGATCTCGCGTGAACGTGCCACGAATGTGTGTGAGAAGCAGATCTTATGTTAAGCAAATGTTTCAGCAGTGAGTCGATGTTTTCCAGGACACAAACGTTATGGCATTGGTTGTTTAGTAAAGTTTCATAAAGAGAACGAGAAGGTTGCATCGCTATTCGGGGTTGCCCTCAGTTATACATACTATTTTAATGAGATAAAAATGAACTAATTGAATGTAGGCTTCTGAATAAAACTCGCCCGAGGCAAGAGAAACTTGTACTTGCTATTTCTGTGAAACCGTCCTCGCCGTAAAGCTTTTGTGGACCCGATAAGGTTGTGACTTCACCTTTCGTTGGCATATCAAAGGAATCAACAGTCTTTTCAAAATTAGTATCCCATTTACCTGGGATTTTCTCCAAAAAGCGGATTTAACAAGCTTTTCAAATATCCGGTGAATCCACCGGCGAGCGAGGTTGGCAAACAGCATCAAACGATGACAGGTAGTCTGTTTCAATTTAGGTTCGTGTGGTTCCGCCGGAAAGACAGATGGTTCATCGTCGCTTTCCCCGTGAACACCCCGGAGACCGGTCACCAGCCCTATGTCCCCCCTACGCCCGGACGGTCTCATCAGTCAGTGGAACCGTTTTTCTGGGAAGAGAAACTTTCGGCAAACAACCAACCAATGGGTCGTTAAAGGTTCACCGTTACACTCGCACCGTTCCGCATCATCCAAGGTATCGTCAGAGGAAGTATCAAACCGTGGTATTTCTTTTTCCGCGAAAATGTGACGAAACTGGCGCCTCAAGATGCTAATCGGTGCCGGAAATCGTGATATCGAGAGACGCACTTTAAAACTTTACCCTGCCGTAAATATGCGTCCCGGAAGCTTTAAATCATTTTATATTCAATTCGAGAGAGACAGATACTGCCCTAGAAATACGCATTATTTGCCTAAGGAGATCAACAGAATTACTGTCAATTTGCAAATGTTACGAAACTTGTTTACGGTATAAATTTCTTTCGAAATCTTAGCCCGGAGTTTTTTATGAATTGGTCGTTTTGGCCTCTTGCCAAAAGCTAAGAGGAGAGATACTCTCGCTAAGTACGGGGCTAAGCAGTCGCTTCCCGTTTGATTATTGTGAGTTGTAGAAACGTACCGTTGCTAACCGGAAAATGCTTAATTTTATCCGATTTGGTGGGAAATTGCTAATAGGAAATAACTAATTTCATATGAAAACGCGCTACGATGAATGAAAATCCATCCAATTCTACGCGAACCGAAAAATGCGGGAACCCCCAAAATTGAAGTAATTGTCATTATCATGCTGGAGCGAAAGCGATTGGATGTAATTTTCTTAAGAAGTTGGCCTTTTTTGCAATATTCAGTCCATAACGGCTTCAAAGGCTGAACACGAAACGATTCGCCATCCGTAGGCGTCTAGCCTCTGTGCGGGCGCCAGCGCCAGCATAATATTCTGAATCGATATTTACCCAGCGGTCCTCCCACCAGAGCCGGGCGTTTCTGTTGTTCTTTCTGGTGAAAGTTGAAGAAAGCCGCCCGGTGCGGCGCCCGACCACGACGACGCATTTCCGTCCAACGCTAATGATGGGAGGCGCCCCAAAGTCTGTGCAGTTTCTGGTGCCTTTCGTGTTTCGCGGTCTTCAAGAAAGCGAGCACGATATATTCTTTGCGTTTCATGAAGCGGCGTCACCGATTGTCCTGCAGACCCACTGAGTGACATAATCCACACGCCTTTTCAGATGATCCTCCGTGGCATAGCGTTGGACTTCGGGAGGTTTTGACTTTTTATGGTTATAAACGTCCGCCCTTACAACTGGAAAGAATTGAAGAGGACGGCAAACGCACTACACGTGACTCCTACTGCGCAGTGCGTTGGGTGCGCCGTAGTAACAGGAGCAATCTCGGTGTCGTTGACGTCTGCCGAGCGATTGTTGCGCCTTTGACGGGACATACCTCCGTAGTGTTGGAACCCAAAATCATTTATCTTACTTGTCTACATTTCCGTTACAATATTTACGGAGCTAATTCGTATCCCGCACGGTGTTCTCTATATGTTGTCATTAAATTTTCATACAAATTTTCATAAGACATGACCGAAAGCATTATTTTGTTTGGCTTTTCCATGGAACCCATCATTACAACATGTCAACAGTCAACGGATATGATTCAATTAGGGAAGAAATGCGTTGCGTCAACATGAGAAACGTATCGTGTGTTTCTATCAACGGCATACCTCGTGAACGATAGGCGATTGTCGTGGCTTAGGCATTATTATACGACTTTAATGGTTGTATCGCTGAACGCAATGCATAATTATATTATTTTCCTACATAACAACAGGATTAAAAGTGAAGGTCATGGAGAATGCAATCGATTTCTAAGAAAATCTTTAAGAGATGCTCTAATCTGCTAATTGACGTCAGCATGATGGTCGTATGATAATCTAGATATGATTTTCGATCGGGTGCGAGAAGTCCCGAATTAAAATAGTCGAGTGTTTCGATATTTCAGTTCGTTATAAAACTGGAATTGATTGTTAGATTGTGAGATTCTCTACCATTTTATGAACATAAATTTGCGAGAATCGGAACGTCGAAATTGTGAAACAGAACCGTCCGAAAGCGGCTAGACATCACGAGGGCTAATTGTATGCTTGACCGCACATGTAATGTCTGCTATGCTAGGAAAAAAAACCAACTGTATCCAAAAACAATAATACGATAATACGCTTATATTTTTGGACCTTGTTTTTTTCGGAGCGGAGAAAGTTGGCCAAGCGTGAGAGACAACTTTTCTCGGTAAGGATTGAAGAAAAAGTTCCGTTCGGCTTTCGTGCATCGTGCATCGAACTTATTTGGCTGAGTTTGCGGTTTCATTTGTGTAAAGATGTCAACCATAAATTGCCCTTTTATTGCGGTCTTCGGTGCGGTGTGCGTCAATCTATCGACCGAACCGAAATACCAGGGCCGATGGAGACGTAGGGGTCAAAGGTGCAGTTTGAATCCGTGTGGAAAGTGGCATGAATGTTGTAAAGGGTAAATGGGCTGAATCAATGTTTACGGCTCCAGTTTTGTGGATAGATCTGGTGGAGCGTTTTTGCGGCTGTATTTATTTGAAATCAAATAACACATGAGACAGTGCTGAGTCTGCAGTGATGCGGAACCATTGTGAGCACCACTTCAATAATATATTTGCACAAGGATGACAATAAATAAAAATCAATTACAGTGTATGAGGGCTACGTTTCAAAGTTAAAAATCATTTTGAAAAACACCCAATAAAATTATGTAGGTGCCAAAATCTAATCGTTAAAAATGTTTGCTGCTTTTTATTCGTTTTCATTTCTCTCCCAAACGCTCGGAAAAGTCGCTCGGTCGGTGATTTATTCATATCCATTGGTGAAATATTAGACCTAGCGTTGATTGATAAGTCTTGGCTCAATTTTCCTTTTTCCTTTGGCATTAGCAGAGCACAATCAGGGACCAGTCAACGATATTAATGATTGCACGGAACGTTGCAAATTTATTTTCCCTTGCGCCATGTTCTTCACACGTTCTGCTTTACAACACTTACATATTGCTGACGTTTTTGGCACTTTTTACAATAATTTAATAAAATGAAATTCACATTCCGCAATGCTTATTCTTTTCAAAGGTAGTTTATGTTTAAGCAGAATAGTACAAGCTTAAGTCGTCTACTTTGCAGTCCAATTTTGCCGATAATCCGTTTTATTTAGCCTGTTGGGCTGACCGAAGAAATTTTTACAACATGGTTTCACTTCAGTAGAAGCTAAATTTTAACGTTGGTTGCGCCACATATCGACAGTTTTGGTGCTCTCATCACTTGTACCGAAAGTTTCTGATGCTGCGAGAAACATTCACACATTATCGAGCGTTACGTAAGTGGCGGTATTATGTCCTGCACGTGAGTTTTCCACGGTGTTGGTGCGGGCGTATGTGTGTGCTGTCGCGTGTCCACTTTTGTTCGCCTGTCTCGCATTTCCCGTGGTATATTCTCTCCCTGTTTGGAAAACCTGGAATGGCTAACCATAATCAATCCTCACTGGTGTCCTCACGGTGTCAGAGTTCCTCCAGAGAGCCGTTCGGTAGAATTAAAATCATTCTATCGCCAGGAGCTGAGAGGGTCTCTTGGAAGCAATATTCGTTTTCGTATCGCAAGCACCAATAATCTCATTTGCAGCCATGCAAACATCGAGTCACGGCACCGCCAGTAGACAAGCCGACCGAAAGAACGGCAAACAGGACGCGAATAAGAGAATGAGCATCGTGTGTAAGAAGAAAAAAAAAGCGTAAGGCGTAACCATCGACCAACAAGTTTCCACATTCCCGATTACTCCTAGCAAAGATCCAGCACTCAAAAGCAGTCGGCTCACTGTAAGCAGAATTTTTGATGTCGAAAAATCGATCCTGGATCCTACATAAATTATAAAACTTATCGTGCCCCAAAAAACAATCCACGCGATTCGCGCTCCAGGCGGCATCCAGGGACCCGAGTCCGAGAAAATCGTTAATAGCTCGAAAGGTAACCTGTAAATTCTCGACAGAATCGGGTCATCTACGGCGCTAGTCGGTGGTTTGAACCTCGCACGCAAACGTTACGTGCGGCGGTAGAAGTGAGGCAGCGAGCACGCGAACGAAAGGGACAGAGAACGGGAATGACAGGAACCGATTCGCGAGAGGGACGCAAATTGGACGGAGAAGAACCGAGAGTTTGCAGCAGGCGTGCGTGCGTGAGTGACGATGGCAACGGGTCGGGTCGCTTTTGAATGGGTGGGCTTTTCAATGGAACTTTGAATGGAAAGAACTTCCGGGCACCGTGTGCGTATAACCTATCGTAGTATTCACTCCCGAAAGGAATAGTAAAAAAAAAACGAGCCCGGAGGCTGGGACCACAACCAGTGCACTGAAAGTGCATCTGAGAGGCAGCTTTTCGCTTATTGCAAAAGTTGGCCGTTGGCTTGAGTCCACAGCCTAAGCACAGCCAACCGAACGGGGGTTTTCGTCGAGGAATTTTTCACTGGTCACATGGTTCCTTGGAGCGTCCCTGCAAAGCACACCAACACACCTACCTTGCGGCTTGGCAATGGAAGGAAGTTACTCCTACGGCGCGTGAGTAAGATGATAATCCCGGAGCACTACGTTACCGCAGCGAACCGGCGTTATGCGGGGCACTTGAAACAGGGATTCACTGATTTCGTGCTAAACGCTTAGAACAGCAGCCACTTAGAGCAGGCTTAGGCAGGACCACTTTTACTCACACCTGAAATTGAACACAAGCAAAAAGGGCAGAGCCCCGCTGTACCACGCACGGACACGTTACGCTTCGGCACGGAGCGGTGCAAGAATGAAAATCTTCTATTCGACAGCGCGGTTCACTCCCGAAAGGATATACAGACGGCGGTCCCGACGGTTCGTGCACAAATCGGGCCCCTGTCGGCAGAGCCGTCACCAGCTTCGGGCTGCTTCACTCGGATTCGTACGACTTTGAGAGCACTACAAACACCTACAAACACAGGCTCCCCCACATATACGGAGCAGACCACAAAAAAGGAAGAGAAAAAGCTTCAGCTTAAAGATCCGAGGAGCTGAGCTCGTTGTCACCGTAATCGGAATATCGGTCACACGGAAAAAGGACACGTTTGGGGCGAAACAAACAATAATAGCATCACCACTACTCACTGCATTCGACAACCTTTTCAAGGCGGGAAACTGATGGCACAATCCAATACTGAATCGCTGCACGGTAGACGGCGCACGCACCCAACAGTCACGAAAGACGAAGATGTTCTGACTTCGCCGAGGGCTCGAGATGGAAGCTTTCTCTACGGGCGGCAGAATGGCAGAATGCGAGGAGCGTGTAGTGCGCATGGCCGGCACTGGAAGGCGGTTTATCGATCGGCCGCTGGAAGCAGTAACACTCTACTATCAACGGTGGTGGTGCATTTAGTACACGCAGCGTTCGTAAATGTGGAACATCCGCCCGGAACGGTTTGAATAAATCCGTTTGAAAGGGTCGAGGACTAATACATTTGTGAACTCGGAGTGCTTCTGAAAGGGAAGTTGTTGTCAATGAACGAATGATTACGACGAAGACGTTTTCAACCTTATGTTCTTGAAAAAGAAATTTGTACATCTATGCAAGTTTACGTTAACTTCTTTTTCTAGACGGGTGCAGCTGAGCCTTTGGTTCAAAGTATGTCAATAGGTGTCACATCTAATAAAATATCACTCATCGCTCACTGACTCTAAACAAAACGCCAAAGAGTGGTGTGAAGCAGGTTCTTCGGCTCTGAAACGAGTTCGTGTCCAGAAATAGAGCAAGAAGGTGTTAGCATGAGTTTTTTGGGATGCGAAAGGAATTTTGTTTGTGGATTATTTGCAAAGTGGTGAAACAAAGATTTTTTTTTATTATTGTGACCAGCTGTAGGAGAAAATTCCTGAAAAGCAGATCCGGTTTGCAGAAGAAAAACATCTTTTTCTAGAGGACAATGCACTATGTCACAATATCATTTTGATAATGACGAAGACCCATGAATTAAAGTTCCAATTGTTGGAGCATCCACTGTATTCACCAGATTTGTCCCCTAGCGACATCAATATGTTTTCAGACCTACAGAAATTCGTGCGTGGAAAGCGTTTTTCCTCAAATGATGGGGTCATAAATTTATAGCTTTTTTAGCTCTTTCAGATTCTCGTTTCAGGGATGGAATCTCATTGGACCAATTGTAATGATGTTCAGGGAGACTACACTGAATAATAAAATGTATTTCAAACCGTAACATTGTGTTTTTCTTATCGAACCGCAAAATGTATTTAACAGCCTGGTATATAATCTATATTACGTACACTTCTTTAGCGTTTCACCTTCTTTTCGTACTTTCACTGCCCTGTAATCCTCCCTTTCAAAGTGGTTTAAAAGCTACAAAAATAAAAAAATGTGGCTTGGTCTTAGGTATCTTTCTGTTGCTTTCTGAAACGAAGAATACTTGTTCATTGAACTATAAGAAATAAGTTTCAGTGAGTGAATGACAGAGATTGGTGAAACAAGTATTATTTTCTCTAGAGAGATGAAACGATTAAAGCAATTTTTTTGTAATGTATTTTATGGAACATCCGATTTCAAAGTAACTTAGGTTGCCCAACGTCGAAACGAAACGAAATAGAGTTACTTTCGAACTGATTCACTGATTCACTGATTCACGTCAATGATTCGAAGCGTTTCGAATTTCGTTTGCTATTAGGTAACGCTTTCAATGAGCTTTTGATGAAAGCTTTTCTGCGCCGCGGAAAGCTTTCGCCCGAAAAGCTGGAAAGACCACAAATTCAAACCATTGCAACTCACTCAACACAAGCCCCCCCATCGGGGGAACCTTTGGAATGAAACGGGTACGGAGCAGCATAAGCGGATTATGTTCAACAACCCTCCAAACACCACAATAACCTAAACTGTGTGAGTGCGAGAGAGAGATGGATGAATAGAGGCCCCAAGAGAGTGCGCGCGGGCCTTTTTCGCTACGGTTGTGTTCGTGCTTTCGTGTGCCTCGGATTGTTTCGTGTGTGTGTGTGCGTTGTTGATCGCCCCGCTCACTCGCCCCCACACACACACACACGCACCGCACACGATCGATGATGATGATGACGACCTGGTGGAGCTATCCACGGCAACTGAATTCGTTGGGCGATTCAGTTGTTTTGAATAGGTCGCGATCGCTGGACGCGCAGCACACGCGTCGCCCGCCACAAACCCGATCCCGCCACCCGATCGACGGTAGGTTAGGTGGGCGCCCATCCCACCCGTCCGCCCGTCCGCCACAACGGAGCAGCACGGGAGCGAAAAACACGCACATCGGACGGGCAGAAAATTGAGGCTGAAAGTGGAAAGTGCTGTGCATTGTCGTCGTCGTCGCGGAATGGGGGCCCGCGCAACACAAAACACAACAACGGGGCTGTGCGTTGAGCTGCGATTTCCGCGTTACGGAACGGAGGAACGGTGTTGGCGCGCGCGCGCCCGTCTGCTGTGCGCCCTGTGAAAATCAGTGTCAGTGAGCGAGTCCAGAGCATGGACAGCGCGGAAAAACACACTTCTTCTCTAACACACAGCTTCCCGTTTATGTGATGCGCTGACCACAGATCAGGCTCCTTTTGCGACTCACCGAAGGTCACGACACAAGAACGGGCTCCTCGCGGGACTAGTGGTTTCGGTTCGGGGAAAGCCGCCACCGTCCAAGTGACCAACTTCTCACCCAACGTGCTCTGCTCTGCGAGGCTGCTTGTGGTTGTAGGATTTCCGTGTAGTGTCCGCCTGCGCTTGTCTGCGTTTCGAGCCCGATCGCGGTCGGGCTGATCGCGGAACGCGGCGAATGCTTCCGAATTGTGCCTCCGTGTGTCAACTGCGGGTTGCCGGCCAACGGAGCCACGGATGCGTCCTGTCCATAAGCTGCGGTGAACTGGCGCCCTGGCGGTTGGTTGCGTAAGCGGTGCAGCAGAAGGGACCGGGCACCGGGCAGCAGTGGACCGCAACCGAGGCACGGTGGCGGAGGACGGAATTCCTTGTGTGTCGGAATGTGTGTAACGTATGCGTTCGGCGCATTAAAACCGAAAGTGACGTGTGTGCGCGCGTGCGCAGCCCGTTCGCCGCTTGTCGGTGCGTTCAAGTCACTGGCGCCGAGTTTCGGTTGCGTGCGGGAAACTGCACCGAACCAAGGAAATGGAGCTGCCGGAGCTCAAGCAACCGAACCGGGGGTTGCTGTACATGGGTCGCTACTACCCCGGACACCTTTCCCGAACACTGCGGCTTCCCGTTCCGTCTTCCGCGCGTTGGCCAAACTCCTAAAAAAAGCGCCGAGGAAGCCGAGCGCTTGCGCTTGTGACTCAATCGAGGCATTACCTCATCCGGTCAAAATGTGGTCGGCCGTTACGATCCATCGAAGACACTGCGGGGCGATTAAGTAAATAGCCATTATCAAAATGGCCACCGCACCAGAAACATAGCGCACCCCCGGCCCCGTCAACAGAACATGATTGGTGTCCGGCCCGGCCGGTTTAATTGGTTGCTAGTCTTGGTGGGCCCCGTCCGTCCGGGGTTTGAGGCTCAATTACGACAGATTTATTAGACGGCAAACGCACACTTTAATGGTGGCCACTAAAAAGCGCAACAACTGTGCCCTGGAGCCCTTCGCAGAGCACAAGTTAACAAGCCTTTGACGAGCCCTGCGGCCAGCTCGTGAACACGTGTTGAGAGGGCATTTTCAATCCTACCGATCCTAGGATGTAATCAGCCGATCGCCGAACTATTTTCACCCAATTTTGGGGTTGGGGAAACTGACTGGGGTGTAAAGGATGAAACGTGGAACCGACTTCGAAGGTGCTCCTCACGATCAAGGCATCATTTTCGCCCAATCTGACCGGGTCAGAGGTTGATGCCGAAAAGATGGACGAGCCCCGCCGACCGTTCACCGGACAGCTTGCTTATCATGCGCCAAAAATAAGGAAAAAATAAGAGAAGAAAACATAAAAAGCCTGTCAAGGCCCCGTCAAGTTGGCGAGCTGTTTGCTGACACACTCCTGTTAGCTGACACCGATTTCGTGTGGATCGGACAAAAGTCCCCCCGGTGGTTTCGGTGGTTTTGCGTCTCCTGCTCCCCGGCGTTGCCCTCAGACCCGGAGGTGGCTCGGGGGCCTTTCGATGGCTTCGGGCCCGTGGCGTGTCCAACGGTCTTTTGACAGTTTTGAATTACAAATTAGTGTTACGGGATCGTCGTCGTCGTCGGTGGCGGCGGCGGCCGCAAGAAGGTGTGTTTACGTTTGCGGCGTCGGACCAGGGACCAGAATGGTTCTAGTTTTTGCTTTGCTTCTCCCCTTAACCCCCCAAAAATCTGTCGAGATGGTGTGAAAATTTGCGCAGCCCTAACTTTGCTTCGGGTTCTTTTGAATTGCACGGGCTTCACACGAAGATCGGGACTGGCCGGGGTCTTCTGGAGTTGTGGCCGGAGTGTCTGAGGCCAGCTCACCGCTCAAGATCGCTCAAGAGATGAAGCCGTCAGGCGACCCTTTGATGTGCGCTCATTACGATCTCTCGCGGCGATCGAGTAATTTCGTGGTTTCGTTGGATCTATTCTTGGGCGCGCCACGTGACCGCGTCCGGGTGCGGTTGCCGAGCGCTTGCTGTGGGGGATCCATTCGTGAAGAAGCCCTCGCAGACCGACAAAAAACTTCTCACTCATTCTTCCGGTTTTCTCCACAAATTCTCACCAGCAAGTGAGCCAACCAGCCAGCCAGTGTGAAGTGAGGACAGAGGCAGAAGCGGCGGAAGGCATTGTGGAAGTCGGGATTAATAGGAGGATTTGAAGAATTGGAAGCTTCTGCAGAGTGTGCTGGAACTGAACTAAAGCCCAACGGCCGACCGACAGGAGGCAGTAACGCTGGATCCGCGTGGTGTGAAGCTCCAATTTTTCCAAAACGATCTATTGTGTAGCGCCGCGTTTGTGTGTGAATTTGATTACCGAGTGTCGGTCCCGGCGGTGAGCGCCGGTCAGATGTGTCGGAATTGCGGGAAGAAAGCATAACCACAACGACGACACACCGTTCGGACAATCTCAGTGCAACGCGTGGACCACGATGACCGTCCCGGAAGATGATGTTTGCCGCCGTCTGGCACCGGACACGACCAGCAGAGCGGGTCACTCGCTGCGATTGATGCCACTAACGGTGCTGCTCGTTCTGGGCGCACTCTCCGGTCAGGTGAGTCAGTTGAACTTTGGTGTTGCTGCTGTCGCCGCCTCGTAGGCGGAAGTGAATCGGGTGTGTTCTAGGTACTAGGGCTGCGGGCTGCGGGCTACGGGCTTTACGATTCCAGCGAAGTCGCGAAGACGCTCCCCGATTTGCATAAGCACATTCCACGGAACTGCCTGCCAGGGAGGGTGTACGTCACGGTGTCGGCGCCGTGAGTCAACAGCGCACGGCGGGCAGACCCGCGGACAAGTTTGCAGTTTGTCTTCGTCGCAACTCATCACAGTTGATCGATGCCGGGAACTCCAACTCCAACTCTACGGGGTTTGTTGCACCGCTTTCAAGAGAATCAAGGGAAATGCTGCCACATGCTCTGCGGTCTGACACTTGAACGAAGTGGCACCGATACATCGGTTCCGCGATTCCGTCCGGCCGAGCTGTACTTAGAAGCCACTCTCCTTATGCACGGGCGTCAGCATTCTGCAGTTGATGCACTGCAGTTAGAAAGTGCCATAATGGCGAACGTTCTGAGGTCCTTGACAGCGGTTTGCATAAATTTTGGTTTACGTTCCATCACTTTAACATCTGGGCTGAAAAGTCCCGGGCCTAAGAAAGAAAAGGCGTTGGTGTTTCTTTTACAAATTTGGGTTTATTCATCACGTGCGGTGTTTTGTTGCCTTGACAACGTTCTTTTTTTGCCATATGCTACTTTGCTGTATGCCATATGGTCGTTTCTTTGTATTTCTCTTCTCAAGATAGCCGATTCCAACATACCGAGGCCACAACCTTTCCAGACGATTGTTGAGCTTTCGGACGCTTTAGACTAAGTTTACCAGTTGCTGTCCACTCAGGTGACGATCGTTTCGATTCCGGAGTGAAATGAAGAATCCATGTTTCATCCCTTGTCACTCAGAATTATCAACAAGGTCTTGTTTTTGGTTAAAAGTTAGCAAACGAGGCACCCACTTTGAACCGAACTCATAGTCAAATGCTCATGCAATATAAAGTCAACACGTTCTTTTTGGATCTCTACAATGTCAGCTAACTGACGCAACTTCACTTTACGATCATTCAAAACGAATGAGTTATTTGTTTTAGTGTTTTCTGGTGTTACCGCCTAATTTGGACGTTCGCTGCATTTAGCATCATCGGTGTCTTTACGTTTGAAGTCAGCAAATCAACGTTTTATTGTGGTTTCTGAGATGAAACGAAGTCTTGAGATAAAACGGATGAAAAGACTTTTCAAGCAGTTGCATAGCTTGAACGGTATCTTTTCTCATCAAGAAGCAGTGCGGAATTAAAACACGAAATTGTTATCTATACATTGTTTAAAAAATCACAAAAATAGTGTAACTCAGGTCACGCACAATAACTTACTTATGAGTAAAATATCATGAAATTTTAACAACTCCATCTACAGGGTGTAGCATCACGATCCATACTATTTAAATGTTAAATATCTCCGCTTTTTGTCAGTCGATTTTAACAAATTAGTCAGATTCTAGAACGTTAGTCTATGCCGTTTTAGTCATAAATCAATTTATGGTAAAACAGCGGGCTGAAACTGTGCCGCTCTACATTGAAAATAATCGTTCAACCAATCGTCAAAACTGTGGAAATGTGCGTACTTATTAATGTTGAATTTCTTCTGAGTTCTTTGTGTGGGGCTGTTTGAAGAGTAAAGTCAGCCAACCGAAGACCATTGAAGAACTAGAAGCTAACAGCGGAAATTGCTGCTATTGCGTTCTCTATTACAGAAATGTTCTCAAATACAACGAGAAATGCCCAAAACAGGGCTGCTTTTTTTGTGTTTAATGGAGGCGGTCATTTGATCGATATTGTATTCTTGGTAAATTTTAAAAAAACGGCATTCTATACCCTAAATAAATCTTGTTCATTTGTCAAAATTGAGTGAAAAATGGCGGAGTTATTTAACATTTACGTAGTATGGATCGTGATGGAACATCCTGTATGTGTTAGGCCCAAAACTTTCCGGCCCCCAGCTTATGTTGCGGTTGGTTCTTGCTTAGAAAATGTTCATCACTAATCTTTCAAGATCCGTGCGCCTGACCACGGTGGTCGGTTGACCATTAATGATATCGTCATGAGGCGCAATTTTGGCTAAGCTGCGAGATTAATTCTTGACCAAGCGCTACGGACGTCTGGCGAATCGGGACGAGAGACGGTGTGGCAAATGTGTGTCCACGGAGCACGAGCTACGGCGGAGGTTTTTGATTGCTTCCCCGAAACATGCCGCCCCGTTGAGTCACGGAGTTTCTTGGAAGATTCGTTCCCCTTCACAGCAATTATTCGAGGAATTGAACAAAAAAGCAACAGCTTCCACGGGGTAAGAACGGGTTACCAAAGCGGCGACGCGTGAGGGAAATTCTGAATAATTATGTTGTCTGCCGGAGGCTCACGTGCGCAGACGAAGACATTTTGTTTGCCCCTTTTTTCGGGGGCTTTGTGGCCACGCGTGGACATATTGGGACTGGACTGTTTGCTGCATACGCTACGCAGACAATTGTCACCGACGCGTTATGGCGACGCTCGGTACTCGGTGAAATCATCATCGTGCGCGATCCAAGGTGAGCCGGTCGAGGTTGGAGCCGAGCTTCTTGGGGCCGAGGATCGGGTCCGGGCGTAAGCATCTCTACTCCGGCGGCTGCTGTGGCCTCGCCCCTATCGATGACGTTATGAGCGGCTGCAGCATAGCGATTTTCGTACCATTGCGTAACGGTTGGCCACGGAAACCGATTGACATTTCGGCCGGGTGGGTAGCCCGGGGGCTCCAAAAGCTTCACATGGCGCGCAACGACGAGTGCAAAAACGCTGCTACTTAGGAATTCATTCAACAACGACACGGGGCGACACACACGGTCCGTAGGACGGGAAACGTAACCCCACTCGCCCGCTGTGTGCTCGTGTGTGTGCTCGTGGTGGACCGGACCGCCCAGGTATGGGTTGCGAGCGGAATCTCGAGATGGTCTGCGCTCACCTTGAGAGCTGTGAGATGACGTAATGTCACAGTGCTGTGGTGTCGGAAGTCTCAGTAGCCGCGGTCGTGCACGGGAACGGAGGTGACACAGGGCTACACACCTACGGAAGCACGCACATTCGGACGGGGCACCGCCGGCACCCACGTGGGTCGGCCGCCACGGAACATGCGCCGAGAGAGCGATTATGGGATCGTTTGTTTTAATCATTTAATTTTCCCTTCAAACCGGAGTAGCGGGGCCGAGGCGTTTTCGCATGCGTGCTCCTGCGCTGCGACCATCCTAGAAAATGGCTACCAGGAGCCAGGAACCGTGAGACAGCCAGAAATTAAAATCCCATCGAACGAACGAAAGTGAAGTCCCGGGATCCGTGGCGTGCGTGGCTATCCACACCACCACACGACGCCGACGATGACGATAATGATGATGATTGACGATAATTGATACGGAGGACCCGCAGGACGACCGCAGGATGGCCAGACCACGGGACGGCCCGGTCGTTCGACGCCTCATGATTGATCGCCGGTAATTATCAACGCCGCCCAAGAACCCGCGGCCATTGTGGATTCCCCCCCCCCCGCCCCCCGATCATTTTGCGCTGCGTATCGTGCCAAAGGCGTCCCCGGGTCCGGGTCCGGGATCGGGAGATTTAAATCACGCACCGGGAACACCCATCACGCACGACCCCGGTGGCGGTGGCCTATCGTACTAGGGTGTTCATTAAGTTTTGACGTTCGATACCAGAGGGCGCTGCTACGAATTTAATTTTTGTTTGTTATATTGGTACACTCTTCATATGAACGTATGTGAAGTTTTATTCAAATCGGTCATCGGTATCGACGTGTCACAGTATTTTTTACAATGGAAAAAATCAAGTATCGTGCAGTGATTGAATTTGAATTTTTGGAAGCAAAGGAAATTTATGAACGTATGTTGAAAGTGTATAAGAACTCTTTGTCTTCAATTAGAAAAAAAAGAGGGGGTTTCTGCGTATCCACCAAAGAGGGGGAGTATCCCCCGTATTCAGTAGATTTGGCCCCTAGCGACTTCCATCTGTTTTCAGACCCAAAAAAATCGTGCTCGGAAGGTGGTTTTCATCAAATGATGCCGTCATAACGGCAGTGGAAGCGTATTTTGGAGTCCTTCCCGATTCCATCACTTCGGGGATTGAATTTATAAATTGGAGTCTCCTTAGAACAAATGTATTGATGATCAGGAAGGCCACACTGAATAATATAAAGTGTATTTCAAACCATAAAAATGTGTCCTTCTTATCGAACGTCAAAACTTAATGAACAACCTAGCAACAGCAACACGTTGCGGCATCTGATAAATGCCGTCGCAGCCGGCCAGCGACGGTCAAGATCACCAACGATCGGGGATATCGGAGTTTTCCACAATCCACTCCACAATCGATGCCGTATCGGCACGCACCGGAAATGGATGAAAAGTGTTTCCTTCCCGGAGAGCGCGGAGTTTGGAATCGTTCTTCTTTTTCGGGTTTTGCCCATCACGCAGCGTGCTGCGTCATTCCGCGAGGGCGCTCGGATTCCCTTTTGGGGTGCCCCTTTGGGGCGAAGCTCCCATGCTTTCCAACCTTCTCCAACCTTTTCGCTTCGCTTGCGAGTTGCGTTGGAGAGTTTTCCATGGCCGTGCGGCCCCCGGTGGTCGATTTAATTTGCGATTCACTTCCGACATCATTACCCCCGTCGGTGGTGGTCGGCGAATGGGGAAGGAGGGGGATTGGGGGGTCTTGGGTGCCAAAGGGCCGGGTTTATTCCGCTTTTATTTTCGTGTGCTTTGCACGCGCCGCGCCGCGCACACCTGGAACTGGGTTTCCTGGCCTGCAGGCGGCACAAGTGTGCAGTAGTAGTGTGCCAGTTTTATTGTTCGATTGTTTCTGCCGCCCCCCTTGTGTGTGTGTGTGTGTGTGTAGCAGCAGCATACTAATGAGCGCATGGAAAGCGCTGCCGTGGTGGAGGCTTTAGAACTTGGGCCACGGGCACGTTTTCCAGATATGTAGAGCAGAAAGAATCGCTGCCTTTCGGTGTTCTATGGCCCGCTGTTTTATGGCCAGAAGTTGGCCAATGGTCCGAGCTATCGCTTTCCACAACGGCACTCGGATGGGCGTAGTAGCTGGTCATTGGATTGGAGTGCCGCGATAAGATTCAATTAACGCAGCTCGCGTTACGATCAAGACCCGTTACGAGACCCGCCAAAAGTAAGAACGGCACCCCCGGGTAAACGGCTACAAAAAGCCTGCTGACCGCTACGGTTGGAGCACCCTGAGGAACCTGAGAGCCTGAACCCGGAACGCCGATAAACTCGTACGTTCACGCGTGTGTGTGTTTATAATAGCATCAATCTTCATTAGCGCTGCTGATGAAGATCATCTTCCGCTTAGAATAGCGTGTTTTAATCAAACGGCCAGCGGCCAGCGAGCCTTCCCACGCTATTCTGGGGTGTTTACTGTTCAACCAATATCAGGGAACTGTTGCTGTGTGTGTTGCTTCTCGCCGGCTGTCATTTCCCGAACCGTCGGTCGATCCTTATCGTGCTGATTAGCGTAATCATAGTCTTCGCATTGGCGCGCACCGTACCAGCGCCGGCCACCGCACCACAATTAACACCTCGATTAGAACGGTGCTTGAATTGGTGGTTCTAGACGGGGCTTCCTCGTGGCATCCTCGCGAGTGTGGATTCCCTCGCTTCCGACAATTAGATAACAATCAATTAATGTAACACGTAATCGCCACTTGTTTCGCCACTTGTGGCCAGGACTGCCAGGACGCTTTCCCGTGGCTGGGAAAATGATAGTTTTCCCGCGATGCTAATAATCACATCGCATCGGGTGACGTCGCCACACACACCCCGATCCGAAACCATGAAGTGGCTAACTTTCTCCCCGGGGTTCCCGAGGTTTTCTTTCCGGTTACCGCGCTCGGTGGCCGCTCATTAGCATCGGCATGGGTTAAGTGGCGGTCCGCAGAATGGTCCACCAAATGGTCCGACTGAGTCCGGGTAGCTGCTGCAGCTGCACTCCGTTGCGTCATCGTTACGAGAGGGTAGCCTGGCCGATGCATTCCTGATGCTGGGAGTTGCTGGGCCTCCGCCGGCGGGGAGTTTTGTTTTAAATCGCTTCAGCCGGGCATCGGGGTGTCCTGCCACATATTTTGGCGGAGAAACCGGTTCTGGTCTTTCGGTGCCTGAAATTTGCCTGTTCGCTGAGCTTCGTTACGGTGTGTGCCTGAGGGCCGGTTTTTAGGGGGCCTTTGTGATGAGTTGTGGTTTGCAGCACCACTCGACGCGATCGACAGAAAAAGTGATTCCGTTCCGTGGTGAGATGATTTATCAGCCTCAAAACGATATCTAGTGGCAGGTTTGCAATCAATTGCAAACCCCGGGCCCGGTACGCCTGATCGTGACCGATCGGGGAGTGATCGTGGTCCGTGAGCGGGCGTCTGTGAGTAGCATTAATCGGTGCTGGTAAAGCACACACACACACACAGCCTACAGCACGAGAAGTAATGAAGTCACTGCCGCCTGCCAGAGACCGGGTTCCTTGTTTCGCGCGGGTTCGTCGCCTGCCCGGGCGTTGCTGTCGTTCGATTTCGGAAACCGGTAAACCGAACCGCTCGCGCACCGTGGTGCGGCGTGGTGTCTCCACCGTCGGTTTCGGGAGTGGCCGTAAAGGATTAATACACATTCGGCGACCGACCTCGCGCCGTGGGCCGTCGTGGGCGTTAGGTTGATCTCGGTACCTCAGGCTTGGTTGCCCCGAACGGACTTTAAATCATTTGCACCGCGTCCTTCGCGTCCTTCGCCGGGGGTAACAGGCCCCAGTTGTTGTTCCCGTGCCCGTACAGTCATTCATTGTGAGGGGTTCCCGCGTCGAGGGTGCATTGTAACGGACAGTACAACATGGCCTCGCCAGCCAATCAACATAAACCATATTGATTTCGCAATGCAGCTCACAGAGTTCGCTGCATCGAGCGTTCGCTGCTCGGCGAACGGTCAAACAGGTTTTCTGGGCCCCCGCTTGTCCGGGATTCGAGAAGCGATTAAAATTATGGCGGGCGGGCTGGCGGGCTTGGCCCGAGCTAAATGATCCGTCCTGGGGAGCGGGGCACATTTTGGGCTGTTAACGTGTTTCGTAAGAATGTGAAGAAATGTATTTAACTGTGCTGCACGACACACGCCAACACGGGTTCTCGTGATGGTTCCCGCTCAATATCTGGTACCGTTCACTTAGCGCGGACCTGAGCTTAAGGAGGTAGAAATTCCGCTCAGCGATTCCGCTAACGAGCGATTACGGTGAGTGAGGTGGGCAAGGAGCGAAACTCGCCCAACACATGATGAGCCCCGGGCCCAGAAGCTGAAGGTGACTCATGCAGAACCCTGATGCGTAAGACATCGCGCGGCCCAGTGTGTGCCGATTAGTAGAACAACCTGCTCCCGGGATGTACGCAAAGTAACGCTTAATTGCATTGGCCACCAGTTTGCTCTATGAGAGGGGCCAGTGGTGTGAACAAGGTGTTCAACATCTGTTTAGTGCGTTTTGATAATTGGTTTTTGGTGGCCATCTCCTCGTGGCTCCGTCGAGGGCGTTACCGGGCGTTAGTTGGTACGGAGAAGTATAATTTCCTTCCATCCAATTTCAGCGCACAGACCACTGGCGTGGGCCCAAGAATGGAGCCACGGAGAAAGGGCTAGAAGTGCGGGAAAGTCAATTGGAAACGAACGGATCGGTTAGTTCGCGAGGCGGCCCTTGACGAGGCGGCCACCGCCGATTCCGTTAGCGGGCTTAGTCGTGCGCAGGTTTTCGATTATTGGATGCTCCCGTTTAGAAGAGCCCAGCCGAACGGGGCTTTATTTTTTCCCGAAGCAGAACCGAACCGTATCCGCAAGCTGCTGCCACCAGCCGACGAAGTCCGCATCGATCTCCAATTAGAAATGGTGATCGGCTGGCTGGCTGGTTGGGGCTGCCAGCCGCATATCGCGTTTCGACTGGATTTGTTTGGCCGAACCTGGCTGGCATCGTTACGCTTCGATGCCGAGGCGCTTGGGAATGTCGGAATGTCCCGGTGGAGGCGGAGGTTGTATTAATTTCCGATCACTCAATCATAACGCGGGCGTGGCCGTGGACGACAGGTGCAACGCAAATATCAATCAGTTATGCCATCTGGTCACGCCACCGGCGGATTCGAGCTGAATTCCGGCTCCGAATGTCGCACGTGAGTAGAGTGTACCTTCTGGTGCGCTTATGTGGCCTCCCTCCCTCCCAGCAGACTCCTGCGCGGTTAATTAGTCCAGCCACACAGCACCGAACGTCACCGGTCCGTCAGGGTAATGCCGTTTGGGCGTTGGAGTATGACTTCCCAAGAAACGTAATCACTCGCCGGTAATCGAGGCTGCTCCGTGAAGCGAAATAACAATTACACTCCACAGCGGAGTGGAGTAATTAATTGCCCACTCGAGGAACGAGGATGCCGTTGCCGGTGATGCGCGTGGCAAGAACTTCAATTCTCGGCAGCCGCCCCCGATCGGTACTGATAAGTGAAAGCACTAACGGTATCCGCCGGTGCGCTAAACGCGATTGTGACAAGCCACACGGCTACCGTAGGCATCGCGCAGAACGTGGCGGGGCTGGATGAGAGATGCAGGCCGGAACCGGAAAAAAACCCGACGAAGATGCTTCTGTGTGTATTGCTCGTGGAAGCGCGAGGTGTGACTCTGACCGCGGCAGTTCACAGAAGCTGCGCCAGCGCTGACGGGGACGGGTTGTACTTATTAATTAAGGCAATCTGTTTTGCGCACGGCACGGTCGCTGTCGTTGTTGAAAGCTAGCCCCTGGAAAGAACTAGGATTGGAAGCTGATTATCGCTCGGTGACGGTGAGGTAGTGAGAACAAATTGTCATGATTTACACGACGATAGCCCTCGTTCTCGGAACGGGACCAACGAGGGGGCTGCAGGAGGCCACTGAAACACTGAGCTGCTGCTGCTGAGTGGCACCGGTTTGCGGGCTTCAGAACGAGTTGTGGTTGTTGTGGGTTTTTTTTTTGCGAAAGTCTTTGTTGAGGATTTAGTCGCAATGTTGGTAAGTTTTCAAAATCTAGAAATGGTCAGTTCAATAGTCTTGCGACTGTGGACAAATTAACAGCTTTCTGTCATTCGTATCCGGTATCTCTGGTGATCCAACAGATGCAGAGTAGTTGGAAAAACACTGTAAAACAATTTAGAGCAACTCAAAACACGTTAATTGCAGCGCATCTAATCGATTGCTGGAACAGTTCTCCGATTCATCGACAGATGATGTACTCTCCATTGCGAATTGACAAATTGACAAGCTAATGATGATAAGAATAAATTAAATCTAAACAAATTTAACCTAAGCTGAATGAATCAAACACAATAAACCCACAAAAAATGAAAACGATGAGAGTATGAAAATACAGGGTGATCAGTTTTGTAAATTTCTAAATTCCAGGGCGGACATTTTACAGTTCTCGAATTTATCTGTCAATCCAAGTGGAGTTAGTTGAATATCTGCCATTTCAGAAAATGAATCGTTTAACAACAGAACAACGTGTTAAGGTTATTAAAATTTGGGTTCTTCAGCAACAGAAAAATGATTGAAAATTATTTAATCAGACTCGATTGTTTCCATAAATCCCGAGGTGGGCATCTAAACGGTATTGTGTTTCACGCACGCTGTAGATGGAAGAAACAGAGGATCTGATTATGGACAAAATTGGAGAAAATAGAAAAAAACATTGTTTAGAGGCATACACACCTTCCACGAGTATTGATTGCCGCTAAAAAAACTGTTTTGCCATTACGGAGCAAACTATGTGGTGTTCGATGTTGGGCAACCCCTCAAGGATAGGCACGTTTTTGGTGGCCCTCTCGAAAACGGAGAACTGCTCCCACGGCCCATTAGAAAGGTGTAAAAGATGCCATAAAACGAACGAGCCGCCGGAGCACAATAACCCGGTCGCCTCGAATTGCCCCTTTAATTTAAATTCCTTTCATCACATGTCGGATCCGTGGTGCCCAAAACTGCACCCCGGGTGAATGGTTCGAGTCCCGCCGCTTGGACCATGTGTGTGCAACATACCGGGTGCCAGCTCGGGTGCCGAAGTAATTAGATCCGCGCGGCGCACGTAGCTCATGTGCCTCAGGCCAAAGGGTAAGAACCTGAACGCAGAGCCTTTCGGTGTCCCTTCGGAGTGCCTGGGTGACGCGATTACCAAAATGGTCGCCCCGGTGCCGATCGCCTGCAGGGCCTGAACTTGCACTAATCAGCTTATGCGGATCAGCAGTCAAGGCGGCAGTGAGCGGTGGTGCTTTTGGTGAACCGATTGCTTTCAATGGTAATGAGCCATTGTGCGCCAGGGCTTGGTGGACCGGGAATCGACCGCACCAGATCGGCCAGATTTCCGCGATCACTCCGGGCCACGGAAAAGGAATGTCGCGCTATCCGATTTTGACCGATGGTGTTGCGCTCGGACCGGGGTGCCAAGCCCACCACATGGACCCATTGTGATGGTGCCCGCCAGCCAGCACGCAGCACGTGCGTGCGTGCGTGAACTCCTTCAGAATTACGATGTTGCCAGCGAGGACTAGTTCTCGGATCTTCTCAGGGGATCTGCAGCCCTCCGGGGGCGAGAAAACAATGTCAACGACAACCGAGGGCTTTGCGGTCGTTGTGAGCACCTTCTTGTCATAAAACACCATCTGAGGCGCGCCAGCCAGCAGGGGAACCATAAGGAACCCCGCCGGACTGCTCGTTTGGCCGGAATTATGCCCTCCCCGCTGGGTTCGTAATAAACATGCACCGGTGAACGGCAGGGCGACACCTTCCCTGGGCGCGCACACGCCAAGCGGATCCCGGACCTCGGATCGAAATGCAATCGCGATCCTTCGCCATTGCTCGGAAAACGTTTTTCTTCTTCAAATTATTCACTTGATTTTGCCACAACGGTCGGATCGCGCGGACCTCTTTTGTTGTTGGTCGTTCCCGGACGTCCTATGCCATAGTCGTGGTCGTCTGGCTCAGGCGAAGAACGAGAGTGAAATCGAATAATTTCACTAGCCACACCAGCGAATGGCCGGTTCGATCGTTGGTTAGCAATCCGTAGCCGCCCGGTGCTCCGGGCCGTTTTCATCGCGATCGGATTAAGGTGCAGGGCCCGGTTGAGGTCAGGTTTATGGGTTTGTGGCATATTTATACTGCTTCATTGCGTCACATGCTGTGCAGGGTGGACCCGCTGATAGGGTTGAACCGCCCACCGCGGGCAATCGTCTCTAATGATTGCAGCCGAACAGGCAAACTCCAAATGCCTTTCTCGCGAAGGGCAAGCTGTGTCGTGTGTTGTTGAGTTGGTTTTCTTTCCTCGTCATATTGAATGTATTTCCCTTTTATTATTATTTCTATGTTATTTTTGTATTATGTAATATGATCCTGATTCGATTACTTGCGGTTCTATTGTTGTAACTTTATTTGTTCTGCTTTTATTCTGTTTCAAGACCTATCGCTTAACAATATTATCGATAAAAGGCGATCTTTGCGCAAAGTTTTTGTGTAATAATTGGATGGTAATTTTTTTGTCAATATTTGTCTATTCTATATTAACAAATGCTTAACTGTTTGTTCTGTGGAGTTTGTGGAAAATCCACTGAGTATCAATGTCCAGAAGTTGTTCATTTCGATCGTGAACAACTATTTTTTTTGCTCTTGAAGAACTCAGCTCAGCTCAGAACCGCTCTGGGACAACGGCCTCCTGTCCCGGCGGTGGTCCCCTAGTTTACGTCAACAACTGTAGTTAACAACAATAGGTATCGTCAACAACTAGTTTAAGAAAGAACACTGGAAACTCAAGAGTTGGGTTCAAGGCCCGTTTGGTAATATAATGGTATCTCGGGAAAATTGTACATTAAACATTACCGAAATTTGGTACGGAAAGTATGTTTGATTGCAAAAACAATATTCCATTAATTGAAATTGAACGGTTGATTGGCCTGAAAGGCAAACACTTCCTGTTGGGATTCCTTCAACACAGTTACAGTTGTACACTCATAAAAACCCGCTTAGTAACATAACCAACAAGCATATTCCATTTGTTGAGCCTAGTTTTGCAGCCTCGAAATACATACTTGTACCACTTGGCCTATCACATTAGTCTAGTTAATTAGAAAGCTTTCCCACCGCTGCTCTCGGCAGCCGTTGGCAGTGGTTTTCGGAAAGAATACAATTTCCATTTCACTGCCAAAAACCACTGCCAGGAAGGGAACGGTATTTGGCACACTTTCCAAAGCGCACGTACCGTTCGCCGAAAGGTTGGCGTGGTTGGGATGCGTGCATTGTAACCAGCCCACTGGCTGCTGCTGCTAGTTGCGTTCGCAAATCCGCGCGATTCGTACGCGATGGGATGTGGGTTGCTTCTGTTGATTTGGTTTTATTTATTTTTTCTGCCATTTTTGGCAGCTTTCCCACCGAAAGTAGCGGACCGGTCGAGGATGTTGGCTACGCGGTCCACGCTGCGAAAAGGTTTCCGCCATTTCCATCTCGAACGGAACGCAAGACCCGTTCGCCGTGAAGCGTACCATGGCAGACGGGACTTTGGCAGGGCAGTGCAGCACGGCGATTAGGCTCGGAGGCGCGAACGGCGCCAGCGCATCGTATCATCGGCAGCATAACGCATCGGCAACATTGTAGCGTTCCGGTTGCAGTCACGACGACGGACCGGTCGGCTAGTGTGGCTAGTAATAAACGCAAAATGACTCGCTGCAACTGTAATTCACAAATCCTTTCTTGCGGCCGGTGAAGTGCGCGCGGCGCTTTGCGGTTTGTGGTTTCCAGAGCGAAAGGCGACGTGGATAGAACGCAATTCGCGGTCTCGTGGGCGTATAAAATTGGGAGAACGATACCCCCACGGCCAGGACACCACAGGTCATCACAGACCAGGAACGCAGTTCCGCAATTCGCTCGTCGGACAGAGTCATCACTCTCTCAAGCGGCAGCGCGGATATCTACGATTGCCTACGGGAATGCTGCTGCTGTATTGGCCTTGGTGGGCTCCGAGGGTCACCGGGAAACCCACGTAAGCTGTAGAAGGCTACAACAGCAACGGGTGCTGCTGCTGCACGCGTTCTTGACACCTCCTCAACTACTCGCGCACAGCCAGAGTGGGCGACACAAGTGCACCTCGCCTGCGATCGTCCCACTCGTCACCGAAGGCCATCCCGCGACGGGGTTCGTCGCTTGCACTACGCTGTTTCGATCACCGCACGTCCCGCGACCACAGCCGATCACACGTTCGTTGACCGGACTCACCGACTCACCGGACACTGTCCGAAAACAATAGAAACCCCCCGGCGGGGCGGAGTCTGGGCGTTTCTAGCATGCTCTAATTCTTGCCCGTAAAAACGGTTGGTCCAAAAAGGTTGAGTGTCTAAACGCTACGGGCGGGGCGGCGGCCACTAATCGTATGCACACGCACACACACACACACGTGTTCTGGACCAGAACAATGGATTTGCTCTCGAGTGTGCGGGCGCGCCAAGATGCCGAGATCTTCTTTGGCAACTAGACGTCCTAGACCTTTCGTGCGTGCCGCACTTGCCGTTAAGCTGGAGCTAACCTTTTTTTTATTGTGGCGTTTACTGTTGAGACTGCTGCCGTCAGACGTAGACATGGCTCGGAACAGAGCCACGGTTACGGTTGCCGGAGGAAAGAGCGTGCCTAATTTATTTCATTTTCTGCGTGATCTTGAATCAACAGAAGCGACGCGCGTAGGCTGCGGCCGGGCCGTAAACGGCAACGGCAATGAGGCCGGGATAAGTTTAACGAATTTCCACTTGATTAGTGCGGGAGCAGTCAACAGTCATTATCTTATTTTCGAGCTGAAGCCTACTCAAGTGTGCGAGTGCGATAAAACGTCTTCCTTTTTAATATTTAGACAATTACGGCCCGGTTCCGGTTCGGTGGTCGTTGATATGCGTGTGAATTTAAAGGGACCCACCACTTCACCTGGGCAAAGTGGCGTCGATGGAAGTGGAAGTGGAACCACGAAATGACGAGAATCGAAAATCGCTTTCAAGGATGTAATAGCTAGGTGAGAGCGATGTTTTGAAGCTTTTAATTACCTTTTTGTAAACGGCTAGATTCGATTCTCTCATCTGACTGTTGTTTTAATTGTGTTTCGCGCTCCGTTGGTCCCTTGTCAAAGCAGAACACCAAACGCACACAGGTCACACAGGTCTCTGTGCCTGGGCGGAGGTCTTTGGAGTAAATAATAGCATAACAACAAAGAGAGAGCGGGCTAAATGTGGAGCAAATCAACAGCTCAACAGCAACTAGCACACGTTAGCATGCAACATTTAAACAACGGCGCACGCAGGCCGCTTATTGTTTGCTCGACCGATCGGTTTTGCAGCGCCGTTTGTCACTATCCGACGCATGGTGACGTAACCGGCAGCGCATTGCATATGCAAAACCGCCTAGATGCGCCCCACGGATAAACATTCCGACCGACGTCACCGAAAACAGCGACACCTGGGACAAGCAATAGATCATGCTAATGCAACAGCATCCCTTCGGTCGGGCCACCATATGGTATGACCATTCACTTTCCATCATGTCCGCGAAAACGGTTGTTGATCTTTCGGTGGCACCAACGAGTTTCTGGTTTCCTGCATTGAGGTCACTCGCCATTCTGTGGACAAGTGTGTGTGTGTGTGTGTGTGTGTGTTTGATGATCGTTCGGTTGCATAAGGGCGCGTAATGCAGATCGGAGCAGATTGGTTCACGTCCGCGCTGATCGTATCGTTCTAACCCGCCGCTGTGCGATAATTTTCCTGTACTCCCCTGTCCGGTGACATTGAACATCGTCGACATCGTCATCGTCGTGACTGATAAATTGGTGTTGAAACGGGGCCCCCGGAGCTGCGTCATAGATAATGAGTGCACTTTGCCAAAGTGAATCATATCACTGGCATGCATCAACCGGACCGGAAGTGATCAACGGCCAAGTGGCTCCGAGTGGCACGATGCGAAATGTGTGCGAAATGGTGCTTGGATTCTAGAAGGTAGTATGAGAAAACTGGTGGTGCTTGGACAACTTTGTTCCACGAATTGTGCATTACATCAGATTAATAATTGGACTTGTTTTCAATTAAATCGTATGCTTAGATGATATACACTGCTGGTCAATGAAATAGGTAACTGTATTTAAGCTGCGTTATTTGATCATTTTTCAAAACCTATTAAATTCACAGGTATTACAATGATAGCATAAGATAGAAGAACTAAAAATAAGATAAAGATAGTCTAAAATAAGTGAAAAATTCTAGGAATTCGTTTATTACAATAGAAACCTGTTAAAAGTACCTGGTCAATAAAATAGGTAATTCTACGTGTATGTCAAATTTTAATGAATTTACACGGTTTACTCTTTTTCTATTGTCAAAAATCAATATTTTATTTCAAAATTAGTCAGTACCCCGTATATCCACCGTTGTTTTGGAGAACTTTATGCACTCTTCTTGGCAGCGAATCGACCAAATCCTGACAAGTTTTTACTGGAATGGAATACCATTCCTGCTGCACTTTTTGTCACAATTCATCTTTGTTTGAAAACTATTGTCCAGCTAACTTTTGCTTCAAGGTATTCCACAAGTTTTCAAAATGGTTTAGGTCAGGAGACTGACTTGGCCAAGGCGAAACTGACACATTATTGCCATCAAACCACGATATCATAAGCTATGACGTATGCTTGGGATCGTTTTCTGGTTGAACTATCCATCTCAGTGGCATGTTTTCTTCTACGTAAGGCAGCATAAACGTCTTCCATAATTGTTTTATACTCGAGAGCATGCATGGTGCTCTTTACTCTGAAATAGGGACCTATACCAGATCATGAAAAATATCCCCAAATCATGATATTTCCACCTACATGTTTAAAAATTTTTTTTGCAAACCTGGGATGGAATTATTTGCTAGCAGGTCATCAAACATTACACTGAGAGTCCGAACGAAACAAATTTATTTTGGTTTCGTCGTTCCATAAAATATTATGCCAATTTTTCGTAACCCTCGGTACCTTGCCATGAACGATATTGAGCAGCAAGCTGTTACCTCATCTGTAATTTTTTTTAAATCAATAGTGGCACTTTTCTTGCAATTTGCCCTAGTAGATTAGCTTCTTGTTACCGCCTATGGACAGGTTTTGGGCTAATAATGTTATTTATTATTGAGCAAATCGCTCTGGATGCACCAAACGGATCCGCTTTGGACAAAAATGATATGCGATGATCTATCGTTGGTTTGGTTTTTCTTGGTCTAACTCGCGTTTCCTTTGTTTTTTTCCACAACAAAGCATTTCTCACAAAATTTACTGATTTTCCTAGTAGTTCGGCGTTGCTTTTGTACCTCGCGCCTTCGTTGCGTAGATTCTTCACAATCTTTCTTTCCTCAAGGATTGCAATGAGTTCTTCTGACCATTCTAGATGTTCTACCCGGAAATAACCCTTTTTTTAGATTCACAATTGAAAATTGATTACAACAAGACCAATTAAACCAATTTCGTTCAAAAAGTCTGGTGAAATTGCATCGTATACAACGAATTACCTATTTTATTGACCAGGCCATATCAGACTGCTGTCAAAATAAGTGGTAACACACCTGTCACTTTTGACATAAGTATCACTAACATAGCAAAAAAATGACTTAAACTAGTATATCTAAGTACAGTATTAGTTTGGTGATCATTGGTTTAGTAATGGCTTGAGTACAGTTCAAATTGTATCAGCTTCACACAATTACCTATTTCATTGACCAGCAGTGTATTACCAGATTCAATGCTACTTTTAATTTACATCAAGCTCTTTTAGAAATTCTAAGGAGATTTGTCACTTGGAGAAGCTTATTGTTTTAATAGATTAGTCAGGGTGCTGATGAATAGTTACGACTGACAGTCGACAGTAAAATTACACTGCTGATCACTATTACGGAACTTTCTTACTGATGGAACTTTCTTACCGATTTACTGGTTTATCTAGTGTTTGGATTCCGAAGACGGGGCTCAAAATAACTATTGTGGCTGTTGCTGAACGGCATGTGGCGCCGTCCTGTCGTAAAAAACATGTCGTCCATGTTTTCAGCGTCAATTTCGCCGAAGAACCAATCAGCCAGAATTTTTCGGTAGCGTACACCATCGACGACTACGGCTTCGCCTTCTTCATATGGTACAGTTTGAGTTGTAAACTCACCACTTTATAAAGTTTTTCACAGTTCCCAATTTTCTGCAAGCTTATAGCGTTTCATTTCGTAAAAATAAAAGTCTGTTGTTGTTGTTTGAATGAAGAAAATGTTTATTATTTCCAGAATGAAGTTTGATGTTTAAAAAGTCAAGTAATCGGTACTATAAATTCCAAACACTTAATGGATCACCCTCATTCTGATGTTTATTCTAAAGCGAATTGCTTTTGTTGGCATGGAAACGTTGTAATGTCTATTTTTAAATGAAACAGTAATTACAGTGTGGTATATCATATTACTAAATGTGACGCGAGTTGCAACGAGTTTTCTAACAAGCTATTGGACTGCACTTTGCCAATAAAAAATGCTTCTAGTGAACTTTACGGCAAAATCAGCACCGAAATGCCATTAGTTGGTGGAGTTCTTTTCCTAGAGCTCTCCAAACAACAGAACTTACGGAGCCAGAACTTACACATTTAATGTTCCGCTTCTAACAATGTGCAGATGCTGTACCTCTATTTAATATTCAAAACATCTCATTCTGAATGAAATTGGAATGTACAGTGAAAGTAACAGGGTGATGGTTGGATGGGGTAAGTGTTAATAGTCCGAGTTACTGATATCTTGCGACTGTGTTCTTTTTCCAATTTAAGAAATCAAGTTAATCCAATGTTTTGGTCCAATGGAAATCGAACCACTGAATTAGTTTCCGTTTCACAAAATAAGTTAGAGTGAATTGCTATCGATTTCGAATCAAATTTTTATTGAAGAAGGATATTATGTTAAAGCTGTCGGCCACCGTTATTCGTTCAAATTGGTCTGGGAAGTGCCACAGCAATGAAAGAGACAGAATTGTGTTCATGTGATGTTCTCCTGGGTCACACTCAATTCAAAGGGAAAAGTTATTCATAATATTGAACGCCCAGTGCGAGGGACCAGCATTCATTACACCGGCCGCTTGACCAGCCTTATTCAAATGAAGGTCTCACCACTAGGAGGCTCGTGTGGAATGTTTTCAATTGTGATGTGAATTCCCAATGGCTCGTTCTCGTCTAATGATCGCCCGAACGAAGCAGAAGTGTCACCACACCATCCCTATAATCATTAGCGGTGAGTGCGGTAAGGTAAACGGCGGCCAACCATTTGCCAACGGCCCTCCCCAAACGTCTGCAAGCGATCTGACTCCTTGACGCTTGACTGTCTCTCTCTCCATTCGCATTCACGTCACATTTCCGTGTAATATGATTAACGCGCCAACACCACACCTTCAGGCTGTCGTCAGGCTGTCATTTCCCGGCCGGAGGCCTCTTTTTCCGGGCCCCCGTCCGTGGCGTGGCTTCCGAGCGCAGCAAATGTGCATCGTAACCGGCGTCGGTTCATTAAAAGGATAGATGGACGGATGGATGGATGATCACCGGCCACCGGGGGTGGGGATGTGAAGTGTTGAAAATGAGGTTAACTCAAGCGTTTCCCACCGAACCGAAGCGTCACCTGCTCCGAATGTGTCTCTCGCCGCCGGATGGTGATCGAACGGTGCCGATGCGATCGTGAGGCTAATTGTGGGTCACTCGTGGTGAGGGGTCTTCCTCTACCATGGTCTCTGCCGCCCGGTGGCTTCCTCTATCGTTAGAGCAGACAAACATTTTTCGTCGGTTGAAAAATCGACAATTACGTGTTCACGGGCCCGTGGACGGAATTCACGAGGCGCAGCAGCAGCAGCAGGACTATAAAAGCTGCTCGCGCCGGATGCGAACCGTCAATTATCGATCGGGTTTCGAAAATGGAATCAATCTTTCACCTTCGTCGGGCGCGAAGACGATTTAGATGGCGTTTTGATGGCCACCGTTTTGGGCGGTGAAGGCAACAGTGATAAGTGTTGCGTCCGTCAGCCAAAGGCCGGACTCCTAGCGCGTTCGGGACGGCCTGTGTTCGCGTCCTCATAAATTGCCGACCCTCGCTACCACAAACGCTCCAATTATCGGTCCAGATGGTCGCCGGTTATCAGCCATCACGGTGCCGTTAGCACCTTCAACTATAATTTATGCCGCGGCCAGAGTGGGGGAAATGTAGCATAACTTTGGGAGTTTCCGGGCGGGGCCAAATGTTTGAGACGTTTGGTCGATACACTTTCTGAAGGAACTCTGTGCTCTGTCATAAGACGATTTCGGACAGATCGTGTCTTTGAACCCAAACAGGATTACACCCACAAAAGTGACAAGCGAAACAGGACCAGATTCGGGGGGACATTAGCAAACATCTGTTTCGGTGTGGAGGGGTTGTTTTATTTTTAGGAGGTCTGTGTTGTCGTGGCCAAGAACATGTTTTGGTTGCCACGGTACGCAGCCCGCGCAGCAGCAAGGCGCGGTTCGCCCATGCGGAACCATGAAACCGGTTGTAAAGTTCAGCCGCTTCCTTCGACGAGCCGCTGACATTGAGGGTCGCTCCACTTGCTCCGGTTAGCCAGTGGTGGCCGTTTTCGGCGATGACAAATTTGGTGTTCCGCTCGGACATTTAATGGCCGGGCACGTTCCGTTCGCTTGCCGTTTTCGTTTTCTCCTCGATTCCGTCGATTCCTTTGTCACGATTCGATTCGAGCCGGGCCGGGTGTTTTTCTGCAACCGGTGCCACACCCGACCCGGCCCAGTCGACGCAAACGCACTTTCCATCAGGGTTCGAAACGAAATCGAGTGCCCCTTCTCGGTACATTGAAATGGCTCACGAATCGTAGCGTGCGATCAGTCGAAAGGGTTGAAATATGAAATAGCCTGGATCTGCTGCTGGTCGTGCGAAGAGGTTGAGCAATGGAATCCCCTTTCGGCCCTTGCGGTCATCGTCGGGGATCGCAGGATTGCCAAATCGAATTCCGAAAACACCTTCACCGTAACGCGGTTCAAATTATGAGGGTGCCCACCGCATTGCCCAACTGACCGATGCCAACAGCAAGTGAAAGTCACCGGCAGATGCCCAGCGTGATCACCCCGGAACGTCCCGCATCCGACGGGATTTGCATAAAATACCACCGACGAGCTGTGGAACCCCGTTTTGGGAACGGTCCCGGGCTCCGGGGCCTTAATTAAATCAAACATAATGCTTAGCGCGCAGTACGGCCACTCTGAAGCCGAGTTTTTGGACACCACTGGAACGGGAAGGAGATAAATCAGATCCGTCGGCCGGAGGGTATTGTTACATCCCTGGTACTCATGTTTCGATGTTTTCTTTCACAGGTTACGGCACAGGACGCCGAGTTCGCACCGCACGTCACGGCCACCTGCAAGTCGGGCACGATGAACATCCGGATCCAGTTCGCCGGCCCGTACAACGGTGTCGTGCACGCCCGGGACTTTCGGACACCGGCCTGCATGACCTTCGGCAACGGATCGGCCTCGCTGGCGCTCAGCCTCAACCTGCTGGCCAAGTCCGGCAACAGCGAGTACTGCGGCATTCTCATCAGTAACGTGAGTGGCGGTGATGTAAGCTATCTAATTTCCTGCTTCTTACGCTTAGCTTTTAGTTAAATCCCCCCATTACCCCCCCTTGGTGCCCATTGGGTGCGAGTGCGTTTTCCTGCCACCCAGAATGGCCAGATGGCAGGCGGAAGAAATCGGTAATCAATAACACATCCGTGCATTCTGTGAGGCCCGAGCGATCACACGTCGGGTTGGCCGGGGACCTGATAGGCACGGTTGGCAAGAATCACGACCAATGCGTGCTGCAGTGCAGTGCCGCGTAACTAATTTGCTGTTGGGCTGCTGGGCAACAATGTTGGCCACAGTGACCGGCGGAACGGTGGAGCTACGCACCGATTTTGCAAACCCACTTAAGGCACGTTTTCGCTGCAGCAGCAGAAACATTGTTGTCGGCAGGGTGTCGATAGTGTTGTCAACGGGTGCACTAGCCTTCCTGGGGCTTCCGGTGATTTTCGAAAACAGACCGCGCTGTAAAAAGTTTGCAAAATAAGGGGACACTGCATTTGCTGTCCAGCAGGCGTACATTGTTGTGTTGCTTGTGCGAGGCAATCCGTACGTTCGGTCCATAAGTAACCAAGCTGTACTTGGGTACTGTATACGATTCAGTCCCATTAATAATTCTAATATATTTTTGAGAATCATAAGGTAACCTGTTGAAGCTATTGTGCTGCTAGCATTTTTGTAAGCAAATGTTTGTATTATTGTGGCCTAAAACTAACGGGAACCCTTTTTTTTGCCTATCGTTCTGTTCGATTTGGTGCATTATGAGTTCTTTCCAACTGGTCAAACTGTCAACAAAGATGGCTATTTGAGTGTTATGCGTCGTTTACGTAATGCCGTGCGTAAAAAAGACCGCATTTATGCAGAGACAAATCTTGTTTTAACTTCCTTGTGATGTTTTTGCCTCACATTTCGGTGATCATTATGTGATCATTTCTCCATAAACTCGACTCGAGATAGGAGCCGAAACGAAGAACGTGTTGAAGCCTATTCATAAAAATAACTTTTCAGACCGTTTCGAAAATTGAAACAAATTTAGGCATAGAGTCGGTACTATCCTAAAGGTAATGACATAGATTTAGAGGAGTGAAGAAACATTTTTCGTGTCATAAGCGAATTCCCGAAATACATATGTATATATTGTCATTGTATATGTGGAATGTGTCTTCATTTTACGTCCTCTTTAGGTATCTTCAATAATACTCAAAATTTAAAAAAATCAGTTCTCAGAGCTTAAGCCAACGCTATATTGACACTTGTTACGTACTTATTGATCTCAAATCCTTAAAATAGAAAATGGAACATGATCCAAGTTGTCAAAGGATGCATGGTACGTTGCTGTGACCATTATGCCATTGTCGTTACCGAATTCTCTGGGGAAAATACCTTGAGAACGCTTCTTCATGCTGCCATTGAGGCTCTGCTGTGGCATTTACCCATAAGGCAAGCGGGACAACGGTCCTGGAATGGTGCAACAACTCTCCACACTTAATTGACAGCAATTGCGATCATTTGCGATCATTGGCGGACTGATCCCCGCACCAGCCACCAAGCATTCTCCAAGCCCGCCGTGAAGCGATAATCGTTTGCTGATCAGCAAAAAGTGTCTCTAAATCTTCAACTCTCCGGTCTCGGGGGTTGCGCGAAGTCCTTCCCTCAAAGAACGCTGACCGTAGCAACCGCTCATAGAAGGCGCAGAGCGAGAGTTGCATATGGCCATGATAGATGCGCGACAACTTGTCAAACCTGGAGCACAACGGCCAACGGTGACAAGCGTGGACGAGCCGCAATGGTCGCGCCCGACATCCCTCGGGAATGCCTCCGTCATCGTGTGCCTATTCCCGGCCTCCCGGGTTCTTAGAGCTCCGCCCGGTCAATTCTGTGCTAATTATCGTGGTCCGGGGTGGGTCTGCGCGACGGAATGTGCGCATTGCGCAGAATGAAGAAATTACGTGCCCCGGGACCGTGATTCCCACCATCCGTGTCGGAGGGTCCGCGACGTGCAGCCGGGCGAGCCCTGTAATCTCTGATCGCTGGAGTAATGTACGTTCCGCCCGGCGCGGTCCGGAAAGGTATCGCATTCCTTGCGCCCGGATCGAGCCCGGTTCCGATTATTCAAATCCAACACCGAGCCGCGCCGCGCCGCGGTGTCGGTGCTTATCGTGCGACCCGATTTTATTGATCTGCATCGCCTCGCGGCTGACAGACACGGCGCGGAAATGACCGGCCACTCGAAGTAGAGGAGGCCTATATCGGGGGAGGCCATGCTCGGGCCGCCCTTCGGATAACGATTGAAATGGTCTCGCCAATGCCATTGTATGGAAAGCATGCACGGCCACATGGCCGCAGAGCATGGACCGCGCGACAGTTGGCGATAGTGCGGGCGGAAGAAGCAATCATGAAATGCATTTCGGGCCCGACTGGAAACGGTTGGCCGTCACATAATCGTGATCTGCGATCGATTTGACCACACACACGGCCGACGAGATTAGCAGGACGCCCCCACAATGGCCGGATTGTCGGTTTATTTGATCGTTCGGGAAGTTTTCGCCCCGTCGTAGCTGGGGTTTGTGGTACCGTTTCGTAACAAGCTGCATATGTGCAGCTTGTTGCCGACAGCAATTGAGTCGTGTCAACTCCTAGCGGTTCGAGAAAGGCCCCGCCCAACCAGCGGGCAAAAGATCACCGCAACTACGCTAAGCAAATCGAGCAAGTCGATCAATTACAGATTAGCCTATCAGAAGGAGCCCAGCCTTACCTCCGATGCGGAAAAAGGAATTGACCTGAGCCGACCAGACCGTTTGGCCTACATATCGCTTCGGTCGCATTAGGGCGTTCCATGTCCAGCCGATAACATCGATTGAAACTCTCAGAAATCGTGAGTTTTACTGCTTCCCTCACTCACAACCAAACTGAGCGTGTGGTTTGACGCTCGAAAGGGCCCCCGGAACAATGGAAGTGGTGGAGGTTCTTCCCGCGGCAGACACACCCGATTCCCCGGGTTGGTCGTAAATCGGCCGTAGCTGAGTAATGAGCGGTCGGCGGTTTGCGCTCCATATGAGCGACCTAAGCTCGGTCGGAGCCGATCAATGCTGAGGAACTAGTAGAGCTGGACCTGCCTGCTGGATGAGGTCAAATGTCTGTGGTCTGTGGACGCCGGCGGCCCGAAGATACCGGGACTCTCCGGGAACAGACAACAACTTTACGGCCGAGTTCCAATTAATCGTGGCGAACAGCGGCGGTGTCAAGAACGGCGGCCAGGAGAGAAGCGTGCGCTCGCGCCCGATCGAGTGACCTTAATTTGACTCGTGCTTAGCGGTCGATGGCCAGATTCCGGACGCCGACGTGAAGCATTCCCGGGACGGGAAGGAACCGGCCTCTTCCTGTGTCGCTGGTCGCAGTAACGGTTTCGAACGGCTCGCTGCTGCAGCCGTTCCGGTATATGGCCCGTGGGCTGCATCGTCAGGTCCGCAAACCCGTTCGGAGGGCGCCATCCTTGCGGTTCGGGAGCGCTTCATTAGGGCACCTATATTTAAAATGCTCCGATAGAACATTTTAATTGAACTCCCCAAACCTAAGCCGGGCATCGAGCTCGGCGGTCGTCGAGGAACTGCATCGGGTCGGAGCCACCAGTTATCGGACAGGTGAGATTGGGATCTCCCGACATTGGGGCCCCGAACTGGCGACTGGCGACTATGTAGAGGTGGAGAAGGGCGTTCTGGGGCCGCCGTGATCGTGATCGGGGCAGTACTGGAGCGCTTGTTAGTCGTGCCCTGCCACCGACCGGCAGTCCTCCGAACAATGGTGCGGCAACCAATTTGCAGCAACTCCTCGCGGGGCGTCACAACGGAATCCTCAGCCAGGTGCGCCCCTCGGCGAGACAAGGTAGTGGCGGACTCTGAACTGGCCGACAAATGAAGTTACACACCCCACGACGGGTGGCACGGGGCCGTGGATTAGATGGATTTGATGGATTTTGATTGAATTAAAATTAATAGCCTCACTCCTCACACAGCCGGTGATCGGTCGCGGATCCGTATGATAATTGAAAAAAGAAAACGTCGATTCGCGAACAACAGTGTTTGCATAACGCCAGCCAGCCAGACATTGCATTGTTCGGTCAGTCCGGCCCGCTGATTGATTGATCGATCCTTCGAGCGGCCAAACCGAGCGGCGATGAATTTGGTTCAGTTTATTAGAGTTTCGCTCCCGAAGGCCGATCGTTCCCATGTTATGCGCGATTAGTGAACGTCGCCGACGGACAGTCTGAGCGCAAAAAACTAGTCGTGCCTGGGACTGGGCTGGCTACGACGAACAAAGCCACAGGACTTACCTAACCGCAGCAGCCCGCGGTTGATGGAGCCGCGATTAGGGATTGTATGGGCGCTCTTCCACCTTCACCACCTGCTGCCGTGATCACGAGCTCCCGCGAGTGTCCCGCGCTAATCCGCGGCCTCAAATGAGCCGTGGCTAGTCCCGGTCCAGGGGCTAGTCCGGAAGTAGGTTAGTGCGCAGAGCCCCAGTCAAGCGGGTTGCACCAGCGCGACAGATACCGAGGCTCGTTCGTGTGAGGAAAGTAGAACGAACAGATTAATCCGTTCCAGTGGTGACTGAGTGCACCGGTCGGGTGCGTCCCCCCGCCGCCCGGGACGAGCGAACCCTCAAAATTGGTTTTGCGCAGTCGCTCCCCTCGCCCGGGAGGCGTTCGGTAGGGTCCCTCCGGTAATTTGCTTCCTAATGATGGTCGCCCATAGTCGAGAGCCTTCGTGCCCATGGTGCATGGTGCATTCCTGTGGCGGCGGCGGCGGCGGGACCATCGGGCGACCGGGCGGGTGGAGCAACTTTTTGTTTAGGACCGGAAAACTAATTCTCCCCCGACCAGCGCGCGCGCTGCAAGTGGGACATGATAGCTTGATGGACGCTGAGGGCCGCGGGTATGATCGCGGGACTGTCCGCGTTGTGCTAAACTAGTTCACTAGCTTCGCACAGGATAAAGACACAAAAAGGCCAGGCTCATTAGGTTCGTGTGCTGTGCAGTGACTGATCAAGGATCTTAATGGGTCGGTGGAGGTCATGCTCATCAATCGAAGCGCTCGCGTGCTCGGCGGGGCACGGTTTCGGAAGGATAAACCCGCGGTTTGTCACATAAAATCGATAAAACAACAAAAGAACAAGGCCAACTCACGGGATACACCTTAACCTTTTCTACGGACGGGTTGCTCAATGCAAACCACTCGAGCGGCCAATTAAGATGCTAACATACGAAGGGATGCTACATACATTATGCAAATTTATGCTGCTGGCATTTAAAATTTGGTGCCTTAAAATCGATCGAGTTTTCAGTTATTTGGGCGAAAACATCCTGTGTTTTGTGTCACGTAAGGTTTTGGAAGGATCTCGCTGTCGCTTAAAATTGTTTGACCCAACCATGTTTGTCTCAAGTACCAGGAGAAACTTAAATTGCAACTGTAATTCCATATACTAAGGTGTTTCATTCCGAAAACTTGGAAGCAGCGCCTAAAGGTATGCATTTGTGTGATATGTTCTCTGGTTAATTCTGCTTTTCGAAGAACAGCTCAATAATGTTACTTATGATTTTACAAAAACTAGTTTTTCATCAGTTGGTGGTCAGTTTTTGGTCAGTTTTTTTGTAACGGATAAAGATCCGTCGCCCACCGTCTGCTGCGACTTTCCAAACGGTACGTGCAGCGCAGAGCGAAGGCCTTCGGATCGACCTTAAAATTCCGATCGCCTGATGGCCATGGCAAACGGCACGGCACCTGATAAAAATGCGCGACCATTCGCTCGCGTTAATTCCCGCATAGCCCCGGTAGTTAGCGGAATTGCGATTAACGATTGAACGATCGAAATGAACCCATCCTGTGGCCGCACGCGGAGCCAATTGATTTAATGCTAATTGTTTGGCCGAACGAAGGAAACGAAGCGGCGCATAATAGATACGTCAGTCGAGCCACCCGTGTTCCCAGGGCAGCGGTTCCGTGGTCGGGCTGCATCAGAAGGCATGCCGACCCGCTATCACGTAGCTGTGCGCGATGATCGCCAGTAATTAATAGCGACCTGCAACGCATCCCGGCGTCATCGGCGCTGAGAGTGCACCTTTAATCAACACGGCGAACTGGGGAATGTGTAGAGCGCAATGAATCATCGGAACCCTTTGCTACCAACCGTACGGACGGTCCGGAACCGACCGGCAATCAATCCACTTCAAACCGACGACTGATCGACATTGTCTGGTAGTCACGGGATGATAGTGAGGCTGTTTGTTTTCGCCCCACCGGTTCTTAGGAAGCCAATCATCGGCGGAAACGCATTTCATTTTCTTTGAGCCCAACCTTCCCCGTTACGGACTTTGTCCATTTTCAGAGCAAGGCCGTGTGTCGGCCGATCATTTGTTTAATTGTGATCCTCGCCGGGAGACTTCTGGCTGCCCGCGGAAGGATACTTTTTGATTGATTAGCATGCGAAATGAAGCTGTCTGGCCAGGCCGGTCAGACCTGCATTTCATTTTCCTGCAGTGTCACAGAGGGCGTTGCCGTCGTTACCGGGACCTGTTCCCGGGACGATAAATGAGGCGCGATGATGCGTAAGCGTGAGAAATAAATTGAACGGTGTTAATGCTCGCTGTTGCCATAGTTGCGAAGCGGGGCTTGTTTGAATAGCACGTTGGCTGCGAACCTCTCGAGTGGACGTGACTGGGTTGCGATCTGAGCTGTCTTTTCTTGAGATTTTTCAAGTATTCTCTAAGAAGCTTTGTTTTCAGCTTTGGTGGTTTTGTAGTAAACACCTTTAGGTTAGGAAAATATCGCCACTTGATAGCAAATTTAATTGATTTAAAATCCTTATATTGGCATCGTCACCTTGCACGGTGCGGTTGAGTTGGAGTGCATTTTTGCATGCTTTATTTAAAATGGAATACAAACAGCAAATGAGACAGGAACGCTAGCGGCCGCAAAGACGCAACTCTGTTGCTAGTTACAAACGGAAACATGTCCGAGCACTTTCATGGAAATAATGCTGACAAACGGCACCGCGGCCGGCGTCGGCAGGGCAGACATTCTGCGTACTGACATAACCTTACTTAACCTATCGGTTGTCAATGGGAGGCAATGGATGGTGTAAGTTGACGATCCTGACAGCCGGCGTTAAACATTGTATCATCTGGCCGTTGGCATCCGGCGCGTCATTGCCTTCGGAAACTCGTTTTCTCTCCCTGTGGACAGCACGCGCGCCATACAACGAGAACATTCAGCATTATTCGCACTGTCGCACTCGTGGAATGGTTGATTTTGCCGAAATGACGGACATAGGCGGTTTCCTCGTCCCCTCGAGCGGGGGCCACCTTTGGCTCGAATTAAGATACTTTTCCAAACGTCCGTCCTGGTGCGCACAATGCGCTGATTAGGTGATTTGGCGTGACCAACGGAACCCTTCGGCCGGCACGCTCGCCCACCACCGACTCTCCACCGGGTCCCTATCAGCCCAAAATCGGGCCGATCAGGCAGATGGAGGGCAGGCTCACGCCAACCTACACACCCGGCCCGGCCCAACCATGATTAGCCCTTGGAGGACCTTCTTCACGCTTCTTCTTGTGGGGCACTGGTGGTCAGGGTGGTCATCTGATTCAGGGCACGGCGTAAGGTCACGATCTAGCGAACGCTACCGGCGCAACGAACGGGCCGGGGCAGCCAGCCAGCTCAACGCCGTCGTCACCCGCAACGCCGACGAACGCCGCACCGACAGCGATTGAGATGGCTATTGCTATTTAAATGCTTCCGACAACGAAATAAGCGCAATTTACTCCCCGATATGGTCGATCATTTTACACTTCTTCCGAGGGGCTGCGTTTCGGGCGGCGGCCGCATACCACCCGCGGGTGGTGGGTGCCCTGGGGCCCTGGGAGGGGCTACAGTTTAATAGTGTGTACAAAATTGAATCGTGGCCCTCCTTTTTCCAGGCCAGATTGAACATGAAATCACGCTTTAGAAAGGCCGTTCGATTACGCCGTGAAGTAGGGTGAAGTGTTCTGTTTAAAGGAAGGTGGAACACACTTTTCGCCCCGATGCGGTACCGTTTAATTTATTTCTATTGCCTAATGATAAGGCGATGGAACGGTTTTGGAGCATTGCAATTACTTAGTGGACTTTAATATTACTACTTTCAATATTCATTACGCTTCATCTCAGTGAGTAGAAGCCCGGTGCGAATATTTCAAATTGTTAAACAAGCATTCAAGGGTTTTTATAATCGGCAGCCTATATGTTTGACCTAAGAAAATGTTAAAGTTCAAGTAATGAACAATGAACAAGGCGAGCTACTAAATGGTCTCTTGTAATCTGTGTTGCCATTTGAGGTAATACGATTAGCGATAAATTCGATAAAAAAGAAAGTAAAAGCAAACTGCAAACGAAGACATGGGACCGGAATGCACGATGTACGTGCCCGTGTTTGATAAAGTGCAACAAATTGCAATCACTTTTTAACAACCAATAGATGGGACGAAAATGCAACACTTAAAAGGCGTTTAGTTAAAACAGTTCACCCAGACGTGCCTGGTTTGAAAGCAAACACCAGTAACCGGTGCGGAGTGGTTTGGTTTGTCGCTGAGAAGGATAACGAAAGTTGTTTAACAAACGCACGATTATTGTTTATGTGACAATGTCGCAGTTGTTGCCGGCATTGCCATTGGGCCAACAGATAAAACCCGCGAAAGGCCCATTAGACATCCATAAAAGCACAGCTCGGGAGAAGGGCATAATCAATGCAAATGGTTCACTTCCGGCAAATGCTCGGATCGTCAAGCGTAAAGGACAGCCATCGGTGTTTCCCGCCGGCCAATGGTGGCCACTTGCGGGTACGAGCGAAGGGACCATTATTTGTAGGTCAACCGTTGTCAGCCGCGTACGCCGATAACGGAAAAATCGCAACCCGCTGGTGCCCCGAGGGCGGAACAATTGGCCAGTGGCCAGCGGCCAGAAGGTTCTTGACAGAATCCGAAATTTATCGCCCCCAACCAACCACACGGCGTAGACACAACGGTTCTGCCGAGTGGTTTTGTAGGTCGCACGCGCCTTCCCATCCCCCTTCGCCGCAGGAGGTGCATTCCCGCGCGAACCCCTCAGCTGACCCAGCGCGGTATCATTATTTGTAATCCATTATCATAAATTGCATTGTTCAGCATAAATCGCATTATGCGCGCGTGGCGGCGGCGGCGACAGTGTTGGCCCGGCTGCCCGTCCGGGCGGCCGGCTGGCTGGCCAGCGAGGTGCATTTAGTGTCTGATGTAGTTGGGCCTAAATGTTAATGCAAATTTCAAGCGCCGAGCGCCGCCGCCTCCCGATCGCCAACCAATTCGCGACCCACGCGAAGCACGTATTTGGAGCAACAAGCGTGCGGGAGGTGTTCCTCGTGTGACCCCAAAGGTGGCCACAATGGAAGTGGTGCACTTCCGGGGGATGGGCGTAAAAAAAAAAGATTGAGAGGGTCGCACTTTTGAAGGGTTTTACGCCAACATCCCGGAGCATGGTGAGCAGTAACGCGGTGAGTAAGTTGACCGGTCAGCAATCTATTGTACCATTTGAAGGAACTAATGTACCAACAATTAATTATTGATACACTAACAAGCCATAATCCTGATGCCCGAAGCACCGATAACTAATGACGCGCTTTTGAAACGGCGTTACTAATGCAAAACAGCCGCTAAGGAAACACAACCAATTACTACGTCAACCGGGCATAAATAATCCTATATCTTCGGCCACTTTTTACTGGGGTCCACACGCTGGGCGATTAATAGTGGCAGAAAGCAACGCTAAGACAGCTTTCTAAAAGCTTCAAGTAATCCCGCTTGACGGGCGTCGTCTTAGGTAATTGAATCGAAACAAACATGCGGCGATCGCGGCACCATTACTCAATAGCAGCCACGAGAAGACACGGCCGAAGGGGCCGCCAACGGGGCTGAAAGCAAACATTCTTCACAACCAGCCAACCGGCCATCGTCAAACGCTGTGACCACAGTGACATTGTAAAATGATCGTGCGGGAGAAAGTACGCAGCAGCGCAGCGGGGATGTGCCCCTGATCGATCGACCCTCGAGCGGCTTAAGCCGCGTCCGGGGGGAGCCACACGTCAAAGGGAGCCTTCGAAGGCTTAGGAAGAAAAATCATACACCCAATCAGGGTTCGGCCGAACTGTCAGCGGCCGATTCTATCACTGATCGGTGATCGAGGAAGTTCAGATCAGTGGTGCGCTCGTGGCGCGTATTTCTATTTATGTCCAGCGGCCCAGCGGTGAAACGCCTCACGAGCTGATTGCGAAATGTATCTCCAACGCTCTTGAGGGGACGATGTGAAATCCAAACCGATGCGAGGTTGGCCGAATGGAGCGAGTCCCTGTCAGGTTGCGATGATCGAGAAGATTTCTCACTTTCCCTTTCGTAATTCCATTTGTGTTGCTCACGTTGTGCCACGGAAGCGCTTCTAAGTGCGTACGTCATTCCTAAGTGGCCGTCAAGCCTAAGTGGTTATCGGTCATTCCGGTTCGTTCGGGAACCACAAAATTTGAACCACGCCTCAACAGACCGGGGGAAGGCGGCGTTCTGGACGCTCATTAGCATACGCGCGAGCGCGATCAAAACATAATCGTGCACGGGTGCTACTACGACCTCTCTCTCTCGGCACCTTCGGGCTAAACTTGAAAATGCTTTTAAGGTGCACCGGGTTGATGACTTATTCGTCAGCGGCCGCGGACCGTGCGCGGTAACGATTTTTGATCCGTCCGGTCGTTGGGGGTTAGTTTTATGTTGGGCCGCAGGAACGTTTGCGTTCATTGTCCCAGCGGCGGTTCAGGGTCCTCGATGACCATGCCGTGTAGGTGGTGCGGGAGTTCGGGTTTCGTTATTGTTCGTTCAGCATAGCGCAGTATGGCGAGACGCGTTCGAACGAGCATTGGCGCGAGGACCCGCAAAACCTTCCGAAGGTTGCGGTCGATGAGCATCCAAGATGCAGCTGCCCGGCCGCTCCGTGCTTGGCTGTCAGTCAGGCACCGCTCGGGGCGATTCGCTTCAGAAACGTTGTTTAAGACGCAACGTTTCTCATTTTTATTGACTCGCAATCGAAGGTCAAAAGCACGGCGCGCAGTTTGATGGCGATACTAGCGTGCCGTCCGGTGCCCATGCTGCCCGCCAAGGTCAACGCATTTTTTATGGATCAAGAATGGGCTACACGGAGGAGCGATCACAGCAGATCGTCAAACCACAAGGACGAGCTGGGTGCTGCGCGCGAATAAGAGAGAGAGAGAGGCAAACAGCGAGTAATTCGCAACCGTTGGGCCAGGGTTTCGATTTGAATTTCGGGTCGCAGCGAGAAAAACTCTTCCAACAATCACAGTAAATCAATTTGCTATTAATAATCGGTTGTAGCGAAGGTACCGTGTGGTCGAAACGAATCTGTGTTTCGGTGAGGCCCAACTTCATCTCGCAAGTCGTGACACTTTATTACAGCTCTCCATTCACGCTGCACGCTGCCGGGGATCAGCCCTCAATAAGGGGACTTTAAATACTTTTCCCCAACACCTTCCATTTTTTGGACTGCCATGGCGTTCGATTATCCGAACGTCCCGAATAGGGTGGAAAAAATAAAATGAATGCTACGGCCCCGATGAAAACCCCCGAAAAACGCAAATTGAAAAAGAGCCCACCACTCTACTTGACGGAATTGCCCTTCACACAAGCGGAGCGGTAATCTTGCGGAGCCCCCAATAATGAAGCCTTTTTTTGGGTCATCGCCAGCGAGCTTGTGGCGGGCGAAAGTAATAACATCGGGTCGAACATCAGGTTCTGCATTCGGCTGATGATAGTGAACGCGTGCGTTTCGAGGCAGCATTAGGCACGGCCCGCAACATCTAGGCAGTAAGGGAACCGAGAAACTGTTCCAAATTCCGAACGGCACTAGCGTTAGGCTATTGACAGAAGATTTGAGATGCCGTGCCCGTTCCAGATCGAACGTTTGTTGCGATCGGCAGAGGAGCGTCAAAAGAGTGTACTTTGTAGCGCGCAACGGCGCGATAAATTTGAGGAATGTCGATAAAGAAGTAGGAATTATTTGTCATCTATCTCAATGTGTGCAACTAGGCTGATTTATTGCAAGAATGAATTTAAATCGAACATATCTAGACTTCGAAAAACGCTTTTTTTTAATAATTTCTTGACATTTTTCTGTGCTTCTCGATTCGGTTCTCGAAATATCAGGAATCCGCCAAGAACGATAAAATAGAAAACTTCAAATGAGTCAACGCATTTTACAAAGGAATGGAATCACTTAGCCAGCCTCCGTAACATCGTTTAGGGTTCGTCGGCTATGGTGAAGTCGTTTGTTTGCTTGCCGCATCGCGAACTTGGGGAACTTACCTTAGCGCGACTTTGCGAGAATCTAACAATAACTACGATCATTCCCAACGCCATTCTGACACAAGCGAGCCCAACAAGCATCGACACAAAGCTCCTAAAGTGAGCAAAATATTAACGAACTCATTAATATCGACCGGCCACCGATAACGGCTCATAAAGCTGTCGCACAGCCTGGGTTTGCACAATTTGTTATTGCATTTTAACGAGACCCTCTCTGCCTCTTCTCTTCCCTTCCGACAGCGCACCGAGGAACGCTCCGTTCAGCTGGCCGTGCGAGTGCACAAGACGCTGGAGCTTGCCGACGACAAATTCTACGTTATCACTTGCGGAAAAACAGGATTCGCGAGGTGAGTATCCATTTGGGGGCCGGCGGGATGCTGCGAGTTCTTCCACCGCGTAGATCCGCGCGGGGCAGGCGCGAGGTCTCCCGATAGGCTGAGAAGCGAATGGTGTACGCCACCCGGGCCGCGATTAGCGCTAATGAGAGAGAAACGTGTCATGATCGTTCTAACTAGACTCTTACAATCGCTAACGATCCCCGCCGTCATCGCCGGTTCCCTTGCCCATCGGTGGTGTGGTTTAGTAGGTGTAAAATTTATGGAATGTCCATCGAACCCGCGCGCTGCGACTTCGAACCGACGGAAGTTCCGGCCTGTGTACAAATCGGGACGCTGCGCGAGTCGGCGTGTGGTGGCCTTCACGAGTGCTGCCAACATCCGAAGTTCCGTGGCGGCCCCCGCAAAACGAAGCAAGAGACCATGACACCCCGGCACCAAATCAATCACATACTCGTTCCTCCCGCGGTCCTTTTTGAGTAGCGGCGTGTGGTGGCTTTCGGAGACTGGTAATCGGTTTTGCTCTGCGTCACTTCACGGTGGAATGTGACGGCGGCTTGTGTGTCGGAAATACTCCACTAATGTCTTCATCAATCGTACGCGATCTTGCGATGACGAAATGGCCGGTACACTGCACATCCGCAGCAAACGGTTTTTGTGGTTCGTGCCCGTTTCAACGCCCGCACGAGGACAAGACAATGAACTAATGCACCGTATAGCGATTGGTTCCCATTAGTATGCTAGCGGCCAAGAATGAATCATTTTTAAACCAAATATTCTATACATTTACTCTACCTTTCGAAACTCAGAGATGACAGTGGGGCCGTGGCGCTCAAGTTTCTTGACGACACCGGACGCCGGGTTCGGGAAACGGTCTACAACCGGGGGTACACGGTCAAGGCGGAAGTCACCAACCCCAACGGCACGTACGGTATCCGCGTGAAGAACTGTCTCGCTTTCAACAAGAAAAACATGTCCGTCGTGCTGATCGACGATCGTGGGTAAGGTTGAGGTTGCGATAAGGCCTGCTGCAGATGCATATAACCTTCTTTGCCGCTTTCTGCTAGTTGCCCGCTGAAGAACGACACGATGACACGATTCCGGACGAGTGCGGACGGTACGAGTGCTACGGCGATGATCACGTCGATGTTCAAGTTCGCCGAAGGCTCCGAGGTGCACTTCCAGTGCGATGTGGTGCAGTGCAATGGGCGCTGTCCCGAGCTGGACGAAGCCGTGTGCAGCGGCGATGCCAATGCCATGGTGAAGACAGCTCGCGCCCTCGGACAGGGCGACGATGGAATGCTGCTCGCGGCGACAACCGTCTTCGTGATTGATCCCGCTTTCGCACCCGGTAAGAGGGGTAAACCCAGGCCACCGTTGGCGGCGATAATCACACATCACACCCATCCGTCTCCATCCCATTCAGTGATTTCGGCGATCTGCGATGATACCGGGATCCGTCCGCACTGGTTACTGTGGCTGACCATCGCCCTCGGTGTTCTGTTTCTGATCATGCTGCTCATGAACATCTTCCTCTGTACGGCCATGAGCTGCAGCTGCGCCCAGACCGAGGTAAGCCACCCATACCGAATTGACTAGGGCCGCGATTGAAGCAACGATTAACTCACGCCATTCCGCAGATCATCGAAAAGGAACCGTCGATCATCGAAGAGTACGATCCGTACCGGAGTTGGCACGGGTCCCAGTACGGTTCGCGCTACTCGCTGCACGGGGGCCGCGATGGAGGACACAACAAGGGCTACACGAGCGGTGGCAGCACCATTCACTCAAATCGATCACTTCCCATCGACTCGGATCACTACGCGATCGTGCACAGCCGGCCGGGCTCGCGGCACTCCGGTCTACATGGACACCGGCCCCGAGGACCTCCGAGCAATATGTAGAGTGACCCAGGGGCGGAAAACAAAACCCTTCCTTTCTTCTTCATGCAGCGATCTTTGCCATCCGAACGGGGGGAGTGCCGTGGAGTTGCCCCCGTCTCGTCAGCAAGCAGTCAAAATTTAGCATCGGAATGTGAATCCCCAACACTGCTATTTGTAAATAATTGAACCAGCGGAAATTCCAGGAGGATCGAGAGAGCAAAGGGAGGCAGTTAGAGAAAACCCGAAAAGAATAGGAGATGGTTTCAGGAGCGATTAGTGTTTTACGTTAACACTATCAGCAAAAGAAAAGTTTTACCGTAAACAGTCGGGAACGAATGGAATCATCGTTTCTCTGAACTGAACAAATATAGCGAACGAAAGATTTCAAATCCTACAGCCAGCAATGTACGCTGCGTAAACAGGCATAAACAGTGGCCTCCGTTTCACTGAACCTACGAATATATCCTTTACCATTTGGCCTTTCTTTCCATCGAATGGTCGGCTAAGACTGACTAATGCCATTTAACCATTGGCCGTTGCGGTGGCCTCGACATCCCATCGGATGCTTCACAGCCCCGGAATGATCTGCAACACCTTCAAGCGATTCTGTTCTACGTTTCGTGTGGCCACTGAGTGTTGACCACCAGTACGGAAGAATGACTGATTGATGGACAACAACAGGAACTACACGAATAGGTGGACTGGTTTGAGCTCAGTTTGTTGTGAAACAGTTGCGAGTTCGAGTCAGTCAAACTGAAAGAGGAAAATTTTTAAATGCATGTGCAAAACCATTGGCCTGTTAGTAGGATTAGTTGTAATGGATCAGATACGCTGCACATTGACCACGCACCCCGTTGGTCAGGGGTAAAACTATAAGCAATACGAGTAGATTAATAAGTGTAACTAAAACAGCAACACAACAGTAAACAAAACGGCACAAAAAACGCAATAATCCTAGTAAAGCTATTGGCTTCGCTGGAAACAACCGAACACTTACAGCAACAGAATGATAACGACCCTTAATAGTGTAAATTTTTGCGTAAAACAAAGTAGTTAATAAAATTACACACTAATACGAGTAAAGTTGCCCTCTTTTCTGTGTGGATTGGGATTATAGAATGGTCAATCTGTGGCGAATGTTCGCGATGTAAGAAATTCTAGCTTTATTAGCTAACCACTTGTTCAAACTACCAAATATGTGTTTATGAAGCTTGTGTGTGTGTGCTCTGGAAGCACTACCGACACACGATTTACCTATGACTGTTAAATGGTATAGTTACGGACTTATAGAGTCTAGTTCTCTTAAGAGTATCGCACGGATTCGGTTTGCCATTGAACGTTGTCGCTCCCAAAATCTCCCATGCCGATCATGGATATCCGAGTGGAAATCGATTCACCAAACGCACGTCCATGTTCGGGGCAACAGACAGATCGAGACCGTGTACGAAAGCGACGATGCTCCAAATGCTGTCCTTCGTTCGTACGGGTTATTAGTTTTGTTCTGTCTTGAAAGTAATTTGGATACTTTTGCTCATCTTGCCAACGTGCGTTTCTTTACTGGCACTATCGGAATCGTTGTCGGCCACCCAATCAGACGCGTCGGCTTCCATAGAACCCGATGTCAGCAGCCGAACGACTTGCGGCATTTCGGAAGACGCATATTGCTCGGAGACATCTGAAACAGACATTGAGCCCATATATTAATGTTAATTATTCCACAATTCGCTCCTCGCGTTGAAATGAAAGTACCGTGTTTGTGCTCGGTATTCTGAATGGTTATCTTAAACCCCGACACCATGGACGCTGGGAGCGCCGGCCCTTCCGGTACTTCTAGTTGCTCTTCATTATCGTACTGATACGACATATTTTGATCGTACTCATCTTCCTCCTCTTCCGCGTTCAATCGATCGTGCTTGGTGCCACTTCCGAGCATGGCATCACCTCCATCGAAGTTCCCCGCTCCTTTTCTCACGTCGTCCGCATGGGACTTGCTAAAGGCAGCCCGGTTTCTGGCTTCATTTTCTTCCAACATTTTCACGTCCCCCTGGAACCGCGCTTCGATCACCTCTACGTTGCTCATTACTTCCTGCCGTTTCTGTTCCATCATAGCTGCGAAACGAACGAACGAACGATAAATCCAAATGATAACCTGGCCTTAGGCAAACCGTCTATATTGCACACACTCACCCTGATGCTCTTGCTGCCAATCGTCCAGCTTCTTCTCCATCGCCGCATCCATTCGCTTCGGTAGATAGAAAATCGGTGGGTTAGTTTTCGTTTTGATGAAGTTCCTCAGCGGCCGCTTGGCATCCTCCCACAGTTCGAGATCCTTCAGCTTGGCCACCTTGGCCTCGAGGGCCCGAATTTCCAGCTGCTGCCGTTTGCGGTCGGAAAACAGACACTGTTTCTCTTTGCGCATGTTCTCCCGCTCGATCTTTTCCTGCTCCTCGAGCTTCTTCTCGATCAGTGCTTTCTTCTCCTCTTTGGACTTCAGTTTCGATTCCTCCTGAGAAAACTTTTGCAGCGTGCCCAATAATGAGCCAAAGATTCGTCGGTTCCGAGCGCGGGAGCGTTCATCGGAGCCCTGAGCCGCAACGATGTCCTCCTTCGAAGGTTGCTCCTTGATGACGCGCGAAAAAATCCGCGGCTTTTCGTATTCGGGCTCCCGGTTCGGTGGTCCCGAGAGGCGACTGAATACGGACTTTGTTTCCGCTATGACACGCCGCTTTGCTGCGTTTTGCCCCACGTCCGAGTGGCGCCATTCCTGGTCCCGTCGCTGCCCACTCACGTTTGACGGTTCGAAGCCGGCCGAATGCCGTTTGCGGGATTCGAACGCTTCTCTACCGCCGCCGCCGCCCATACTGTTTCCATTGCCACTGTTCGGTCCACCGGCGTGGTTGTAGCCTGGCCCACCACCGCGGGCATTGTTGTACAGGTCGTTACCGGACGGATCACGGCCAATAATTCTCCGGATGTTTTCGTTCAACCCCTTCAGGTTGCTCCGCGCACGGTCCAGCTCCTGCAGCAGATCGCTGCAACCCTTCACTACTTCTGTTGCCATGGAGATTCCGGGTGAAGCAGTTAGGCTGGTCACGTGGAGTAGAGCAATAGTTTATCTTAATAAAGCTGCTATTTGCAATGTTTTCCCATTAATTCGTACACGATGTTCACAACATTCGCTTTCTGTTTGGTGTTGCTCTGCTTTTCCGATTTTTATTGCCAAAGTGACAGCACCCTCGATCAGCGCCATTCTTACCCACAGCGGAGAACCGGCAAACTAGCATTAACGTTATAGTTCTTAACACTACTTTTAAAATCATTATTTTTATGAGGCCGTAAGCGTACGGTTACGATGGTAATATTATTATATTATTATACAACTGTCCATCTTCAAACAAGCAATCATTTATCGATATCTTTGTTACAATTTTGAACCTCCCTTAAAAACCTTGGTCACTGTCTGTCAATATTGTTGACTTATGTCACACTAGGAGCACCACGACGAAAACTTGGTCATTGTTTATTTTAATAAGTTTCGATTTTAGTTATTTATTTTTAAGACAGATAATTTAGCTATGAACGGTCCGAATTTTTATTCTTCCACGTTGCTAAGATTCCAAGAATTCATCTGCCAAAGTTGAAAGAGTGATCAAAATTGCTTTCAAAAAAGTCCGTAAATTCTTCCTAAAACAAAATATGTCCGCTATTAGCATAAAACATCCCATAGTGCGCCGGCGGGCAAAACATTTCGCTGTCAAACGCGTGAAACTCAAACCGAAAACAAAACGTGTTGGCAAAAGAAAATTCGTCATTTTCGCTATCGCAGGATATTTATGTCCCTTATCTTCACACACAATTAAATCAGTTACTCTAGTGCGGAAAAGGAAGTGGTTAAAAGCATGAGCGATCTTCCCAATGTACAGCGCCTTCAGTTAGAGGAAGCAGCCAAGGTCGAAAACGGTCCGGGTGTTGTAGAGGAAGATGTAGTGGATCCGTGGACTGTTACCAGCACATCGGATGCAGGAATCGATTACGATAAACTGATAAGTACGAAGAATGGTGTTTGGCAATCTGTGATGCCTATGTAAGTTTAACGATTGAACGCCACGTTTGCGCCTTTCGCATGCAGAACGATTCGGATCATCACATATCGATGCGGCATTGGTCGAGCGCCTCGAAAAGGTCGCCGGAAAACCGGTTCACCATCTGATCAAGCGTGGCATATTCTTCTCCCATCGTGACCTTCACATACTGCTGAATGCAGTGGAAGCAGGCAAGAAGTTCTACCTCTACACTGGCCGTGGTCCTTCGTCGGATTCAATGCATTTGGGTCATTTGGTGCCATTTATCGTCACCAAGTAAGTGCCAGTGAATGGTAGAATCGATATCCGCTGATGCAAGCTTTGCCGAATGTTTCAGATGGCTTCAGGAGGCGTTCGACGTACCGTTGGTCATTCAGCTGACCGACGATGAAAAAACCCTTTGGAAAGATCTTACGATCGAGCAGTCGATGCGGATGGCGAGGGAAAATGCGAAGGATATTATAGCAATCGGTTTCGACCCGAACAAAACGTTCATTTTTTCCAACCTCGATTTTATGGGCCAGTGTCCACAGTTTTATCAAAACATTATCCGCATCCAGAAGTGCGTCACGTTCAACCAGGTGAAGGGCATCTTCGGGTTCGGCGACTCGGATGTAATCGGAAAGATCGGCTTCCCTGCTGCCCAGGCTGCGCCCGCATTTTCTACCACGTTCCCGTTCATCTTTGGCAACGATAAGCTGCCAGTGCTGATACCGTGCGCCATCGATCAGGATCCATACTTCCGCATGACGCGCGACGTGTCACCCAGACTGGGATTCCCGAAGCCTGCCTTAATTCATTCTAGCTTCTTCCCAGCGCTGCAGGGCGCGCGAACGAAGATGTCCGCCAGCGACACCAACTCGGCCGTGTTTCTGACGGACACGGAGAAACAAATCAAAACGAAAATCAACAAACATGCGTTCTCAGGCGGAAGGCCAACGCTCGAAGAGCACCGCGAGCTGGGAGGAAACACGGATGTTGATGTGAGTTTTCAGTTATTGAAGTTTTTCCTGGAGAATGACGCGGAACTGGAGCGCATTCGGGAGCAGTACAGCAAAGGCGAACTGCTAAGCGGTGAAATGAAAAAGATTGCTATCGAAACACTGCAACCAATCGTAACGGAGCACCAGCGTCGCCGGAAGAATGTGACGGACGAAGTGTTGAATCAGTTCCTTAAGCCGCGAAAGCTTAATTACGAGTTTACGGTTGGCACCGGAGACGCTGCCAATGGCGCGGCAAGCGAAGGCAAGAAAAAGAACAAGAAGGCTTCAAAGCAGAAATAATCTCTGTGCTCCAGACAAGAAAGCAAACAGAGTGATCGGTACTTTCGGAGAGCATGATGACCAAGATCGTCATGAAGCTTCGCACTTTCGGCAACAGTGCTTCGGTTGTTAAGACGTATGCTACACCGCCTCGTTATGATTATGAACCCATAGTCGATGCCTTCGAAAGCAACCTGGCGTTTCTATCATTAAATGAAGGCAACCGATTGTCTTGATAATCAGAATTATTTATTTAACTTATGGAAACGCCTATGAAAAATGGAAAAAATAAAGAGTTAACTAAATTACGTTTGGTCATAAACGTAATTAATTATTTCCCAAATCGCCGTTATTATTGATATTTAACTAAGACTTCCGTTAATATTTCATATCTTATTTTAAGATAACAACTATCAATTTTGAATTCGCTAATAACATCAACATGGCATACATTGTTTCATTGTTCAAACCATATTTGTTTGAGGACTTCTCTTAGTTCTTTCTACGAGGGAGAACTTAACTCACGTGGATTCTGAAGCAATTCGTTGTGTAAATTATTTAGGAATAATGTTCCATTTTCGTTCTTGTAGATAAGTTTGGTACTTGAAGGATTAGAATAGATGAAAATATTGTTTTACATAATAGATTGAAATTGCACTTTTATCTTTTTCGTGAATTTGCATTATTTTTCAAACAACATGTGTTAAAAACTAACTTTAACTTTGAAATTTATGCAAAACCCATCCAAAACCTTTGTTTCTTCTTGGACCTTTTTCAACGTTTCATTTAGTATTAGGGTTCTTCAAACACTCGCTAGATTTACACAAAGGCGGATATAAAAATATTACAGCATTTTTAATATAATTTACAGCATTTTTTCACGAAATTACAACATAATAAACTTTTGATTTTTACAATGTTTTACAAAACTATTCACAAAGCGTAATTTTGAAACGAGTTTTCTCAATATAGATATTACACTTCATCAACCGGAGCCACCGGACCCGCACAGGTCAATAGCTCATCCTGGACTCGAATGAATGGTTCTCTCTTAATGCCACTGGACATGCGCCTCCTGCGCCAAGGAGTCGGAAGCTGCGCGAGAATGAAAAGAATGGTTCCTTTGCGCTTAAAGAAGATAAATGAGCCTTTACGAAGGGCGACAAAAGTACCTGGTGCCTGGAACGGTGTGGGTGCGTGTGGTCTGAGCAATAGCGCTGCTCTACATTCTACACAACCACCGATCACGACGGTGCGCGACACTTGTGCACACAAAACCGCCCATGACGATCGAATCGCGTGGATGAGAAAGGCTAAGAAAGGGATGGAAAAATGTATGGTTTAGCTTGTTGGCGTGGAAAATGTGGCGTGCTGCATATAGAACCGAAACGAGCGTGGAAATAAATAGAGAGCAACTATATTTCCATTTCAATTCTTGTCAAGTTCGCGCGAGTCTATCGATGCGTCGGTCGGAAGCCGACTAGAATAGCACACAACGTAGGACACTTCCAGGCTCCGTTAGTGGCGATCGGGATGTCTTGTGGAAAGTGTCGCTAAACATTTCCGTGAGTGTTGTTGCGGTATCAGTTATTTTTTAACAATACATCGTAAAGCAACAATACATTCGGGGTGATTTCGGAACCGTGAAGTACCGATCTATCGTCGTCATCGGTGATGTAGCGGTGCCCGGGCGGAAACGGTCCGTTTACAAATAAGATATAGTACAAACAAAACTCACCGCTCATCACAGGGAGAGCTACTTACCAACGCGGCACATTCGACGAATACATAATGAACATAGCTGATCTAATTGCAATCGATCTTACCAACGATCGTGACTATCCCGCGGTCGGCAGTGTGCCGTTGACCATCGGTCCAGGAGCAACTTACTCCACCATCCACGGCCCATCCGTTATCTGTGTACAGTCTTCGGCTCCCAGGAACGCAGTCCTACCAAACGTGGCAACCGTGGCTGGTTTTTATCCCTCGACCACAGCGACCTACGTCGAACGCCGCTACCCAACGCGGCGTACCACGTGTTTGGCCGAAGTGCCGGGGCCTCATTCATCGGCGACGTTCGGTGCGACATTTGCCCCCGGAAGTGCACCGGAAAATCCGTCGCTCGCGATCCCGACCAGTGTGCTTAAGTTAACTCCGCCACGATCTTCGCCACCTGTCACGTTGTTGCAAGTGAACGATGCCAATCGGTCCCCGACACCAGTGTTTGCGATGGACTTTACGCGCATCAACACGGCCGGAACGAGTGAGGAAAGCGAGCGGCTGGTGAAGGATGTCGTGCTTTCATTCGCCAATTCTTTTACCGGAAATAACAGCACATCCGGTAGGCCATCGTCCCCGGTAGTGGCGCATTCGTCGGCCAGCGCTTCCTACTGTTCGTCCTCCTCGTCGGCGGCAGAATTGCTGGGCCAATGTGACGTGAGCTTGTGGAGGAAGCGTGCCCTCGAGATTGAGAAAGGTGGGCAAACGGTTCAAAAATAATCCCGCCTATCCCGTAATAAGGTTTTGGTCTCGATTTTGTGCTCCTGTTGGGTCTTAGTACTGGGTGTCTACTGGTATCGCATTGCAAGTGTCTGATCGTGCCAGAATTACCGGAAATACTTTGCATATGCATAGCTGTATGGCATAGTTTTGGACACTTCCAATGGACCAAAACATCGAGTTATCCTATGTCGGTATAATATTCACACTGCTTTCAATTTTAGATTACAAAAAATCTGCGTGCGATCGCGAACGTACAAGGATGCGTGATATGAACAAGGCCTTCGACATGCTTCGTTCCAAGCTGCCCCACAAGAAACCTTCCGGGAAAAAGTATTCCAAAATAGAATGCCTACGGTAAGTGAATGTGGTCAGTAAAGTGCGCAGCATATAACAAATCTCCGTTAATCAGGGTGGCCATCCAATATATCCGACATCTGCAACGTGAACTGGAGTATCCTACCACACCTTCGCCACAGCCGGACGACTTCGTGTACGATACGCCACCATCCTACAATCCCATGTTACCTTCGAACCCCTATATTAGCGTAGATCCGAACAACAACATGCCCATGGTTGCGGTTCAATCCCTATCGGTCACCCCCGGATCCGTACCATCAATACCGCCACAACCTCCGGCTGGTCCTCCACCACCACCCCCGCCCCAGCCACAAACGTTGCAACAGTCTTCTTCAGCGCTGGCTCACAACTCTCAGTGGTTCATTGGCAACAGTCCTGATGGCTACAGTTACTACTATCTTCCTTAGTGGTTACACACGATCGGGTCACGCCGATTCGGTATGTCACTAGAGATGAAATTGGGCTACAAGAAAGGCTATTTGAAATGTTTGACAAAAATAAACCAACCACCAACAATTCTGTACAATAATGTGTTCCTTGGACTCGCTCCTCGTAACAGTCATGTAGCAAATTTTATTCAATCAAGAAATCATCGTTACGACATATTTGAATGAGGTTGTAACGTGTATCGATTTATGTTTTCTGGAAACCTTTTTTCACTTGTGCGTAGTATAGCTGTTGCATTACTCTCCTACGGACATGATCATGCTCCGAATTGTAAAGTCAGTGTTCAAGATTTCTTCAGGAAGACTTACATCACGCTTCGATCGCTGTCCAATCAAACCACACAGACCATCAACCACAAAGAAAACAATAACCAAGTAAGATTCGTGCAAACTTATTTTATTAATGATATTTCTAATTTGTTGTTTCATTATAACGCTATAGGCCATTTTGTACATTGAAGTGTTCACCTTACTTTGGCCAGGTGCGGTGTCAGGTGTAAACTTGGCGCAACTAATGTCTTGAAAGGATCCGAAGACGTCGAGTACGATTAATAATTAATGAATACAGAACAGTGAAAGCTTGCACTACATATACAATGGCACTTGGTATTGTTGAAAGAACATTGAGTACTCAAGAAAATTTGTGGAACACCTTTCATTTCGGAATACCGGAAGACTTATCTACGAACGAATGTTCCCCACTATCGGAAGAGTGGTTGCATTATATTTCTAACGGCGCAACCGAGATGCTGCTTGCATTTATCTGGAAGGATTTGATTGATCTCTCATCAATATGAAGTTCAAGTACATTTTTAGTAACATGTAAAACACATTTTCAGAGAGAATGAGATGTTAAACAACAGCAAAACATTCTTCTTCGTATCCGGCTACAACCACAGGGCGTTCTTGGCCTGCAGCAGAGACAATGTTAATCTCTGTTGCTTTCTATAACGTTGTTGTGCTTGCACAGCATTAAGCTATAAATAAAACGAGTAAGTTCTCTGAAAAATTAGGTCATCATTAAAACAAACGAATTGAAATTTGTATCTATACCAATTCATTTTTTTTATTAATGTAGCACAGGCCGAGAACCGTCATATAATAAATATTATTCTTGAAAGCCGTATATCCCGAACACCCCGAATACTAATTTCAGCAACATTTGACTGGCCCTCGGTTACTGTTGTCCCTCGCCCTTTCTGGGCAGTTTCTTTGGAACGCCGGAACACAGTAGAACTAATCCTTCTTCTTATAGACTGCAATCAGGTGGTTGGTCAGTGGTGTGCTGCTCGTTTCCATAGCCGTTTGAATCTCTAGGGTTCCGTCGGCATTTAGGCGGTAGGTTTTCTGGATAGCCTTTACGGCAGGGTCCTTCGCAAAGGACATACGATCCACGGATTTTGATGTCAGCTGTAGTCCGCTGTCGCTCGCCGTTCCTTCCTCCAGTACAACCAAACCGAAATTATGGGCAACCATGAACGCAACTTCGTTGGTTCCGGGTTTAATGCGAAGGAAGCCACTTTCCAGGTGCATCGGGTTCCCGGAAATGGGATTCTTAGAGCGTGCTTCGTAGTTGAGCAACGGTTGCCCCAGCGATTCGAACTTGATCACCTCGTTGTAGGAAAAATCCCTTATCGTTGGAAAGCTCCCTTGCGCGGTAACCGATTCCCAAGTGCCTATTAGCCACTGGATTGGTTTGAGAGCTTCGTGAATTTTGGGCATCTTGGCAAAGCAGTGATTGGGTCAATTTCCGGGTGGTGTATTAAACGGAGAGGAGCTAAAATATCACAAATTTTCACGAAACTCGTAAACTGTTGATGGCCGGCGAAATGATTGTTTACGTTCCGTAAAATTGCAACTTTTGCAGTGTTGCCAAACGTTTGAGGATTTAATGTTGCCACACTTTTTAAGAAGCCACATAGTGTATTACAACAACTATTGGTAATACACTATTGGTAATTTATACTCTATCGAATAGAGTTATAAATCGGATGGATCTGAGAACGCTGAATTCGGAATTTTGCACAAATTACGCTGGGATGGAGGACAGAAAAGAAACCCAGAGAAAATAAAATGAAACTTTTCAAAGCTTGAGCGAAGGACTTGAAATATTGCAAGGAAACGTCAACTGTAGACTCGGTTTTTTTCGGGGTTTTCGTAGGTTGACTCGGGTGTCAGGTTCGTCATCAAAGTTAGGTTCGCAATGTCTTAGTAAGGTTCCAAAATCAGTGGGATTTATAAAAACAACATTCACGTTTTGACGTTTCGTGTTTTGACGTTTTTTTGAGGGGTTAGGACAAAAGTTAAGATAGAATACTTTTATTAGAGATAAAAGAGACAAAGGTTAGGCTATAAGAAACAAAAAACAAGTCGCTGAAATTTCTTTGTATACAGTTCGTTCTGGCGGTTTGCGCGGCCGCGGACGGACTTGAAAATAGCAAGTTTCCGCCTTTTCCTCACCGGGAAACTGTTTCAGGTTGCGGAATAAGCAAGGCACCAACGTCGGTGCCATTATTTCGCCACCATCCCGGACGCTCGACCGAGATGCCCGAGTGAGAAGCTGCAAAATCCGCACGACAGGATCCGGCGTAGCTGTGCGTGCGTATGCGGTCGGCGACACCCCGTTTTTCGTAGCAAATGTTTGTGGTGTTGTGTCGTACTATGAATGGCGCTAGGGCGCTAGGCGCCAGGTGTTAAACGACGGTCCGAGAGTGAAAATAATTGTGTTCCTTCGTATACGTACGGTCGAGCGTGCTTGTGTGTGTGTGTGTATGTGCGAGCAGATCTTGTGGCGGGGCTTCTTCCAGTATCCTATCGCGTGCAATTGTTGGCTTCGCGCAAGATACGGTGTGCAACCGCGTTTAAGGCGGCGTTTCAGCGGCCGGCCACGGGTCACTATCGATTCCCACTATCAGGCTCGGTGCCGTCCGGTGCGATAAAGGCGTAATCTTGGCGGGTGAAAGATAAAACGAAAGCACATCAGAGCGGCAGCAGTTCCTGTTGCACTGTCGAAACCACGGAGCGTCCGATAAGCGCTGGAAGGATTGACGGGGCGTGACCACCTTCCGAATATCGGTTCCAGGACGTGGCGTGCCACCGAAAAGGGTGTCCGGCTACGGAGAGCGGGCGAGATAACGAGAGCCCAGCGGGTCGAGCAACTTTGGTGGCATTAGAAAGTGAAAGCCGAATCCGGGTCTGGGCAGAGGCGGGATTGCGCTTGGTACGGCACAGGAGCGCATTTCGGGGTAAAGAAATGATCCGCCAAAAGTGGCAAGCAACGAAATCGATTGAAAATTCTTAACCGACAAGGCGCAAACGGCACAGTTTTTCCCGTGCCATCAAAGTGTGCCAGTGAGCAAAAGTAGTGCTGGAAAGTGAGACACCCCTTGAGTGAGCGTGAGCGTCAGAGAGCGAGAAGTTTGACACAAGCGCCCCGTCGCGCGTTGCCATAGTTCCCGGCGGCGGCGGTCATCGGCGCGGTGTGTTGCTCCTTTCTGTAGGGCCAGCCAGCCAGCTACTAGTGTTTGCAGTTTCCCGTTCGGTTCGCGGTTTTTCCAGGCACGCCCAGTGAAAAGTGAGGCCGGCAAAAAATTCGGTTGCGCGGTCCCGAGTCCCGAAACGCGGCACGGCGCAAGATTCAAGATGACCGACAAAGTGGCGAAATTCGAACGGATGGCCATGTCCAAGCCCGTCCCCATGAAGCTGTTTGCGGCCTGGGAAGTGGACCGGACACCGTCAAACTGCATTCCAAGGTAGGTTGCCCAGACACAGGCAGAGGTTGCTGCGACGGTTCTGCATTCGAGGCGATTTCCGTGTTTCCGTTTATCATCTAAAAGATTTCATTTTAGCTTCTCCCGGTTACGTTTCGGAGGGCTGCCACTCTCACTTGCTCATAAAATGCACCACGGGGAAACGGGCCCGGGAGTGTAATAGCTTTCTCCGGTCGCAGCTGCAATTGTAACTGAAATTGCAATGTTTTGGTGTGTGCAATTCTCTCTCTGCGCGTCCCGAAAATCCTCTCACGCTCGCCTCGACGTTACTCTCGGAGCCGGATTGGCCGCTCTTCGACTGCCGGACTCCATGAAAATTGCCTTGCACAATGGATTGTAATTATATTGCGTAGCCGAGTTGGGAAGTGCAGCACCAGAGCCATCACCGGCTACCGTATTGATTATTATCCCATCCGTACTTTGGAATACAGAGACGGTCTTATGGCAAGAACTTGTAAGGGTAGTCGACTTGCCAGCAGGACCTCGCTCGGGGCGTTTCCTACGAAGCATTTCAGCAGCTCATGATTTTTACCCCAGAATCTGATGTTCCAATTTTATGTTTTGAAGTCGCTTGCCACGGTTCATGCCATTGAAGTGACGTCTCTCCGGATACATTATGACTGCTGCTGCTTCACTTTTCACTCGGAGCCGCATTTCTGGGCCAAACCCGAACCGAACACAGAACGAGTAATGACGAAGAATCGTTGAACCCCGCAACTAGGAATGTGTCGTTGACCCAGATAGAAGGGGTTTCACTTTTGAATTGGAGTCGCCAAACAATCGCCTCCCCCGGGGGGGCCGCGCGGGTGTAGTTCGGGTGAGGTTGGCCACTGCGGCTGGCAACATGCTTTTCCCGGGGGTGGAGTGGGTCTCCAACAGCCGCCAATCGGCGAGTTTTTCCCATTCGTCATTCCGGCCATTTTCCACCCAAACCGAAGGAGAAGATGATTAAGGGGCACCGGGAACGGGGACGTGGCGTCGGACAGAGAACACTGCACAACATGTCTGGGTGTCTGTGTGTGTGTTTAGGTATGTGGCCACACGTACGAGGGGTTAGAATTGGAAGTCGGCTCCGATTTCATGGTGTCGGACGCTTTTTCTTCTCCTTCGGCACATTATCTGGCATCCACCTTTCTGCTACCGATTCGAAATGAGGAAAAATACGGTCTCTGAACCGAAACCGAGACGAAACCGAATGCCAAGAAGAGATCAAGCAGAAGATCATGAGATACATTGCTTCTGGTGCCACCATCCGCGGGTCTGTCTGTCTTTGTTGTTGGTTCTGTTTTCTTTGCCGTTGTGTTCATTTCACGGATCCGGGGCCGCCCCCGGGTGACCTCCGGCGGCACGCTCTCCGCGCCTCAGATACGGACGCGTATATGATAATAAATTATGAAGTATTCTCTATTTATAATACTTTTCTCTCTCTACGCCACCTCCCGGTCGTGCGACGAACCGCTTGGCCTTCAGCAACCGCGAGTGGTCCGCGTCCGGTCTCGGCCACGCGTAGCTCCGTAGTTCGTTTTATTGCCGGAATCTTTGGGTTTTTTTCGTCGTCCCGGATCCGTGTTTTAGATTCCAACCAGAAACCAGAACTGCTCAGCTGCGAAGGTGGAGGAAGGTGCGCTTCGTTCGCACGCCTACACCACCGGCGTGTCACACATTGGCGCGTGGATCGATGTCAGTTTTTAATCGACCAATGCATAAAGCTATGAAAAATGCGTCGAAGGAATGCATTAAAACACGCACCTTTTTCCTCTCATAGTTGTTCCGTTTTTCGGACAAAAGAAACGGCTTCCGACGGCACCGGCGCTTATGATGCCCGCAACCAAAAACGCGCGTTCCGGTGTAATTTATTATAATTTTAATTACTCTTCTTGGTTGAGCGCTGCTCCGCAGCCAGCATATTGCGGCGAATGGTGTGTTTATGGTTTCGGCATTGGCATCTCATGTTTACTTCCCTCTCCCTGCGCTGGTCATTTCAAGTCGAGCCACCACACACCACCACTGGAACTGCTGTTGTGGCGTCGTAGCGGGTGTTGGCTGGTCAAGAACCGCCGAGAGAGACAGAGAATGGGTGGGAAAAGCAGCACCCCCAGCGTTTCTCTCTCAAACGTACATGGGTCAACAAACCGAACCCAGCAGAGCTACCGACGACGATCGGTTTCCATCCAGCGACCCAGAGGCACGCAAGGCGCACGAGCTACCACCCCGCGAGGCCTCCGTTAGATTGATGGTTTGGTATTCTACATTTTCTTACGTGTGTTTTTTTCGGCCCACGAAAGAAACCGCTACACTGACGGTCAGACATCTTTTAGGGGTTCGTGTGGAGCTCTAAATCAATCGCTCGAATTGCTCAAAATCCAAATATCTCTGTTAGCCTGAGCCGCCTGACGGCTTTCTCGATCACATTGTGGTTCTTTCACGAAGAATTACAAAAAAATGAGCTGGATTCTGTGGATCTTCCCTTTTGAACGGAAGACAACATTCTTATTTAAAAAAAGGTTAAGATTAGGACGCTGATTTGCAACAACAAACAGATGATTTAGTGTACCAGACATTATACAGGCCGTTGTACGAGGTTGTTCATTGAATTCGGAGCCTCGGTACGAAAAACACAATTTTAATGGTTTGAAATACATTTTTCCCGGAACATCAATACACTTGTTCCAAGGAGACTATAGTTTATAAATTCCAGCCCTGAAGTGATGGAATCTGGCAGGGCTTCAAAATACGCTTCCGCTGCTGTTATGACGTCACCATTTGATGAAAAACACTTTTCACGCATAATTTTTTTGGTATGAAAACAGATGGAAGTCGCTAGGGGTCAAATCCGCTGTGTACGGGGGAACCCGTACTCCGACAATTCAAAATTTAATTCATTGATTTTTGCAATTTTCAAAATGTTCTTGTGACCGGGTGCATTGTTCCGTTTTTAGCGAATGCGATACCCATTTTGCATACATCTTTGTGAAAACCAATACTTCAGTCAAAATATTGGTTACACTGCTCAATGAGATGGCTGGGCCTTATACTAATTCTCTTTCAATGATTCGATGATTTTCCAATACGATATCCTGTATTTTTCTACGATTTCAAGTGTTGTGTCTGTATTTTGACGTTTTTGACGTGGATCGTCTTCAAGGCAAGGCTTGACCACGTTTAAACTCAGAAACCCCCCCCCTTTTAATGAACTAATTGAAGGCGAAGAGTGCTTATACACTTTCATCATTTGTCCATAAATTTCCTCTGCTTTTAAACCATTCAAAAATCAAAATTCAATCACTGCACGATACTTAATTCTAAAAAAATACTGTGACACGTCGATATTAAATGGCTTGTGAAAAAAAAAATTAAGTGTCAATCGGTCGCTTCACAATGAAACTTCACATACGTTCATATGAAGAGAGCACCAATATAACAAAAAAAAATAGGCTCGCGGCTCCGAATTTAATGAACAACCTAGTGTCAAAAATCATTACATTCAACCGAGACATAAGGGTCGGCAATGGCAAAACTGCATCCAGAACATGACCCAAAAAAGCGGTTGCCATTTCTTGGAGCGTACCAAAACCCTCTCGAGGCTGACGGAGTTTGCATGCGATGTAACAAAAATTCCATGCAGATGAGCAATAGGAAGGACTCGTCTCTCGTTAACGTCATGCCACACGCGATGACAGCATAACCACGATGACAACGAAGAGAACGACGCCAGGACTGGCGACGCGAAGAGTCCCGCCCGTTGTAGTTATAATCAATATTGGAACATAATTGGATGTCGTTGCTGGTCTTTTGGATGGCAAAGGAATATGTAGGGCGAAAAAACCGAACGAATTTTCCGCCATACTGGTTCTGGCTCTCTGATATTTATATTCCATCCTCTTTACACGGGATGACTTATCTGCGATGTTGGTCCGTAGAAGAAGAGAAGGGTCTTAAAGTCAGTGACGTTCGACAATTACAGCATATAATCCAGGTTGTAAGGGAATCTGAAAAAATGGCCATTTTTCCTCAGTCACCCGGCCCCGTAGCGGCAAAACTTTCCATAATTAGCTAATGTTTGGATGCACCTATTTATACGTGAATTTGCGGGAAACATGCTGTGGCTTTCGATTCGCCGCTGCCGTGGCTTCGTGCCAGATATTTCGAGGAAGCACCCCGTCGGGTGCCGGGTGAAAAAATGTGTAAAACCGTTTGCGACCTGAGCGTGTGGGAGCAGCATAAAACGACGGCCAAAATATGTGGTGCGGAGTCTTTAAATGGCCGCCGGTTCCGTTTGATCGGAACGACCCGCGAACATTTGTCGTCACTTGTTCGGCACCATTTCATTAGAATTATTGGAGACCCGGACCCGGACCCGGAGGGGCGGTTTGGCTAACGCGCCAGATGCCCCCCTTTTATTTTGGCAACCAATCGGCTGAAATGTAATTTGGCTTTGGATCGAGACACACCCCGGAGTGCCCCGGGAGCCCCCCCACGGGGCGCAGCTCTTGGTGACATTTGGCGACGACGCATCAAGGCGAGGCCCGAGGGTTTGGCCGACCATGAGACCATGCCATTTAAGGCTGACGGTGCATTTCTGCCGCAAGGACCCGTTTGTGCTGTGTAACCCCAATTGTGACATTTTGCAGAACCGATTTGTAGCGGCCTCGACGTCAGTGCCACGACATTGTCCCCAGCGCCATTGCAGTAAATTGATTGTCCCACCCCTCGCCGGAGTTGGTGAAAGATTGGTCCCTCGGTCACAACTCATTCCTCATTCCGCGCATGGCGTTGTGGCACCGTCCGTGACAGCATGGGATATCCGGAAGGAAGCGAATGTTTCCGCGTTTGGTGTGCTCGCTGGCAGTTGGGATTTTATTTCGCCTACATTCTACTGCACCGTCCGATAGCACTCCCAAGTCTGTTCGCGGGTCGACCATTCTGTGCCGACCCCGTGCACCTTCGGCGAACTGTCACAAGCAGTGGCCGCACCCAGAAAAATGGCTCTACCCCCGCCCCACCATTGAAAAAACGGCGGACGGAATATCGACGAAAATAAAGTGAAAACGCTTCCTTGCGCCAGTCGATTCTTCACCCGGACCAGGGTGACCGGGCCGGTTTTGGGACCAGAACTTGCGAGAGCGAACTTGAAAATCGATTTTATGTCAAGTTGGGGTCACCAAGACACCAGCACGACGACGACGACGATCTGGTAACCGGGGAGGGGGCTCGGAAATGGGTTCGGATTGGATGGGTTCTGCTGCAAATTCGATCCGCCGTGGGTTCCAATCCATTAGGTCCTGGGTGGACCGGACCGAAAGTCAATCGCGTAAATCGAAAGTGTTCCAGTAACTGGCGTTGTTGTTGTTGTTGAAACACTCGGCCTAGTTTCCGGTCCTTTCAATACACTCCATAAGCGGTCGCGCCGGTTCTAGGAGGTTCACGGGCGAACATGGACACAGTTGTCGTTGTTGTTGCGTTGCTGCGGCACAATAATTGGTCGCCTCGGTGTCCTTCGGTGTCAATCACTATTCCGCTTCGATCGTCCGTACCCTAGCCGCGAACGCCGAACGACTAAAGATGGTCACCCCGCGTGTGTCCGTCGTTCGTCTTCGTCGAGATGCCGTACCGCGCCGCAGGCAGCGAAAATGGAACAATGATCTCGATCAATGTCACGGTGGAAGCCTCGCGGCGGGCATTGCTGCCGCAACCTTGTCCGGACCGGACCGGCCAATATCCAAATTCGGTCCGCCGCTGCCGACTTCCTTTCAAAGCAAAGTGCCGCGGCCGGAGTTAATGTAACGTTTCCGGTTACAGTGGAAGATCGCCCCGCGACGCAGTAGCGCGTGTTTTGGGGGATTGCGTGAAATGTAGGGTGTCCCAACAAGCGTTCCTTTTTCATTTTTGGTCATAAAACAGAAACGGCTGAATATTTTTCGATGCTTAAACATTTATTTGAAAGGTTGATACCTTAAAATTTTTGTGTAAAATACAATTTTGGTTGCAGAAAATTGGGAAATATGAAATATCTATTTCGTGGTATGTCGTCAACTCATTTGTCAAAAGCACATTTCATTGCAGCTCTTTTCCACCTCGGAGGCTCTGTTAATAATCAGTATTGTGGTTCCGAAAATCCACATATCGTGCAAGAGAAGCCAATGTACGCAAAATGAGTGACTGTTTCGTGCTGATATTGGCTGATTGTTTCTTCGACGAAATTGAGGCTGAGAACTTGGACGACATTTGCTTTCAACAGGACAGCGCTACGTGCCATACAGCGACAGCCACAATCGATATTTATGTAACGCGAACAAACCAGTAACTATTGACAACCTCAAGACCCAAATTTAAGATGCTATTGCCGAAATAGGACTAGATACAATCGAAAATGTACTCAAAAATAGGTCGACCGAATGGGCTGCTGCTAAGCCAATCGTGGTGAACATTTTACCAAAATTGTTTTCATAAAAAAATTGGGAATAAACCTTTCAAATAAATGTTTAAGCATCGAAAAATATGAAATAATGGACACCCTATAGACACCGTCAGTCGCCGTTGGCAACCTTCGAGATCAACGTCTCAACCGCCCATTCCTGATCGTGGTGCTTCCTGACTTTGTTCTGCTTGGGCTTCGCTGCTTCAGCGGAACTGGATGGAGCTCGCGAGAACCCTGTTTTCTGTCACGCGCGGAAGCTCCATTTTGTTTCTCGGATGATAGGAAAACAATCAACATGGCGGACGGCGGCGAGTATTCTTCCCGCGACGGCGACCTTGTCGCGTCTTGTCTCGCGCGCGCCCTTTCGATGGGGATCACCATCATCGCCGCTGACTGTGGCTGATAATCTTAGCCCCGGTTGACCGAGAGCCACCGGCTCCCGATGGCGATATTTGTTGTTATCGCCAGTGACAGATAAAAATGGTAATTTGCTCCCTTAACCCAGTTAGGGTGGCCCCGGGTTCCATCGTTCAATTACGCAGTACAGTAGCTACCGATGGAAGCCACTTGCACGTGTTTCGGGCACATAAAATAATGATTTTCTTTGTCTGCAATCCGCGCTCTTCTTGTTCGGGCGAACCGGACCCGCGGACCAGGTGATAATTCTCACAACGCTCCGATTCGATTCAGTTACGGGCCTGCGGGTGCCTCCTTGGAGCTCCAAATGTAATTAACGGATCCGCCCAAACCAGCCCCCCGGGTTGTTGTTATCGAGGTAAACAATCAGCACACCCCGCGACGGTTGAAGAATTGCTCCGCCGGAGCTAACGAGTTACGCGGTCCCTGGCCCCGCGGGTTATAATGACGGTTTAACTACCGATTTCTGGTCCGGCCACTCCAGAGTGTGTGGATCCAGCTGGGCCTCTTTGTGGAAGTAAGATATCATCGAACCCCACCACACTCGGGGGATGAGTCAAAGGCTATGCGGGGTTGACCTCTGCCAGACGTTCCGGGCGCTAGGGAGCGTTAGTGTCAATTCTGGCCTGAGAAGCGTCAGCGAACCGGTGTGACATTGGAACATCGTTCAACCGGGGAGGGTCTCCTGCACACGGGTTTCTGTTTACTGCGGCTGGCAAACCTCGATCCGACGGTGGATACGCTTCGATGCACGACCCTACTCTGGTATATGCACATTGTGTAATCATTGCAGCCGGCGGCGCGCAGCCTTCAAGGGGGTAAGATGATCTTCTGTGGCAAGGAAATGAATTGTTGTTTACCCAGGGGCACATCGCCGATGGGGGTTGTGTGGCCTCAAGTTTCAAAAACAAACCCGGAACCACAGCTTCGATGTTGATCGGGGCCGCTCCCCTAAGTTTCCGTGCTGCTGCCGTTCTTGAGGGGGACTGCGTGGAATGTGTGGCCGCCGCTGACGTCATGCAAGTGCCCGGCACCCGGAATGGTCGGTATGTGGGAAACTATGCATCGGAAGAGTGTGTCCCGAATGGGAACGGAATGTCTGATGGCTGAACCCCGTTTTTCAAAAGGGCGTTTTTCGAAGTTACGGATCATTAGAGGCGGACGGCAAGAAACGTCAATGCATCACGATACGCTCCGAAACGGGGGTCAATCAGTCCCGCGCTGGTTCCGTACGTCCTTCGCCGAGTTGCCTCCTTTGTTCCTGGTGGTGGTCGGCTAGCCATTTCCTTGCGATTCGTGTTCTAATTTTACCGCCTAGAACCGCGCCAGTAATTGACCGCTTCGCAATTCTCCATCATTGGCCGCAGGCATGCACACGCGAAACTGCATTATTTACTGGCCCCGGTGGTGTGCAGTGCTGGCCTCGCGCCTAGCTACAGGTCTTATTAACGTCGTTGCCCTTTCGATGAACTCTTTGTGACGTGCAGTGCTGCTGGTGGCCATCCGATCGTGTGCGTGCTCGGAGTCGGGTGTTTTAAATTTCAGCAGAAGTAGGACGTCCGGAACCAGGATTGCTACCCCCTGGCCATGCTTGCCTACTTCCGATGACGTGTTACAATCAAGAAATTGGAACCCTTCGGTGTGTACAGTTAGGTGAAGATTCTCGATAGACCACTGGAGGGTCCCATTTGGCCAACCAAAATGACGTGTCCTTCTCATGCTGCAATATTAATAACGAATACGACGAATCCATTAACCGCTGGGGGAAAAGAAGAACCCGCCCCACCATCAGGCTTATTGAATGACTAATGCAAACGCCCGACACACGAAATTGTCACCATTTCCGGACCCCTCGAGCAGATGGGACTCCCGAAGCGGCACATGCAAAACCCGTGTGCGAATGACTCAGCAGTCGTAAGCGGGGAAAGGGACCGAGGGAATGGGTTCAAGATGTTGCCGCCGGTTGTCAACAACAACGGTATCGGTTCCAGAAGAGGCCACAAAACAGAGCCATAAATATGTGGTAGGCTGATGACTGGCGGGTTGTGGCGAAGGTGGACAAGCCGCAGTAACGACGTAAGTGGACCTGGACCTGGACCTGGACCTGTCTGACCGGTGTGGGGGGTCGGCGGTCTGTGTCTGGCCGGCGGCGGCGTCAAGAACTAGTGTTTCACTAGGCCGGCGACTTTATGGTTACCGCGGCGGAAGATATATAAATATTTCAATTCCGTGCCTGGAATGTCGGGTTGCCGGCGGGACCCCAGCAGAGGGTTGGCGGGGAGGTCCCATGGGGTGGTGTGATGGGTATTGATTTTTTGTTGCTGTTGCTGTGCGTTCGTTCTTCCCGGAATCTTATATTATAGACTTGGCCGTGTCACTTGCTCACGCGCCAGTGCGCCATGTTCCCCTAGGACCTGACCCGTCGTGGGCTCGTCTGTCTCACACAGACACGCATATGCGGTTACATGTTTTGCGAAAAACAACTTTTATTGTAACCCACGACTCCAGACTGCGGCGTTGGCGGCGTCGTTGCCGTTGGCTGCGCTCCATTTACGGTCCCGGCGGCACTTACGTTCTGGCGTGCGTAATGGCGGAAGTGGCCACGGCTGAGGATGTGGGGGCCGATGGGCGTAGGCGTGCACTGCACCGTAATCATAGAAATGTGCTCCGCGCAACCCTTATTTGGAGCGTTATTATTGTTTTTGTCCACGGCGCAGAGACCGGTGTCTGACACAAATTCTTCCTGTAACGAAGGGAACCCTTTGGACACAATGAATTTGCGTTCCCCAAAAACTCAACTTGTTTCAAGGTTTTTGGCCTGGGAAGCACCCAGCAGGTTTTGTGTCCTTTTCATAATCGGTTGGGTTCCCCCCAATCCTAGCGGGTCGGAGTCCACTTTGGGGCACATTTGGACCTACGTACTGCATAAGTAATGAGTCGCCCGCCCGGGTCGTTAGTGGTGCATTTGGGCCACATGCCCCCCCCGGGTCCCGGCCACAACCCGGGGCGATCGATACCGATGGAAGTCAGCACACGCTGATGGGCAGTTTTCAAATCGTCCGAACCCCGCCTCGGGGCGGATGTTCGATCGAAATCACTTCCAATTTTATGTGTCGTCCTTCGAGGGTTCTATTTTTATGCCATCGCTGCTGCTAGAGGAACTCCGATCTTCACCAACACACGGGTGTGTGCTGTGACAGTGACAGGTGTGCTCGGCGGCTCTAATCTGTGTGTGTCTGTTGACATTCATCATCATTGTTGTGTACTTATCTTCTCCGTTCCACCGGTCCGGTCCGACCCGTTGTGGCTGCCTTCCGGTGGTCCGGTCAGCCTTCGGGTGTGATATCTCTCACCGCGCTGGGTGGATCTTCCCGAAAAACATCGCCGTGCGAAGATGAGCTCTCGATGATGTTGGAGGCCACCCGTTGTTCGTACGTGGCAATCACGCGCTTCACGTACCTCGCTTTTTGTACGCCAACTATTGCCCACTTCAGCCCACTTCCTGTTTCGCATCTGTCTATTACGGTGCATTGCTTCTTTTTTGCTGCCATTTTGCCTGCCTACTCTCTTTCGCTCTCTCACTGTGTCTCTCTCTTCATTCAACACTCCGGGGCTGTTGGGCCTCACGAGTGCGCCATACGGTGGCCACCACCCCGGATTGTGCCCTCCATCCCCGCTAGTCAGCCTCCTCGCGATGCGCCGTAAACAATTGGTTCTTTCACCCGTGACGTGTCCCGTGCGGCGTGTGGACCCCCGGCTGGTTCTGGGGGGCTAGTGGTACTCGATTGAAATGGAATGTAAAACAGCATCACTAACACCACTGAACCGGCGCTTTTAGCTGCTGGCCCAGCCCTCAGAATTTTCAAATGCTGTCGTGACGTGGGATTGTTTGTCTACTTCAGCTTATCGTTGTATTGTCAACACCTACTCTAGTTCACCAATGAATGGGTCTTGGGCACTGACGGATTTGGCAATTGATGGCGCAACCTCCAGGGTTTTTAATGTCCTGGTGTAAAATGTGGAAAATGTGGTCATTCTACGGGAGTTCTCTCTCGTCAAAGGGGCTAAGTTACGAATGGTCTTCAGGGGGAATAATGGTTCCCGGACTGGTAACTATTACAAACTTATTTCCAAAGTGTTGAGTGTTCAACTCAAAAAAGCTCATTTCATGCACCCCAAAAAAGCTTAAAGATGCAAATGTCGATAAAATCCCAGAAATAATCAAAGTTGATGGGTATGTTAGTAATTAGAGCATAGGCCAGGAGCTAAAGAATAACCAGCAAACAGTTTTAGGCCATTTGCCCAAAGCTGGATTCACAAAGAAGCTCGATGTTTTGGTGTCACACCAATCAACACAAAAAAGTGATAGGTCAAATTTATATCTGCGAAGTTTTTGCCAAACGGAACGAAATCGACCCATTTCTTTAACGGATGGGTACTGGGGATGCAAAATGGGATACATGCGACAATACTGTGTGAAAACGGTCGTGGTCTAAGCGTGGTGAAATATCTAACCGGTGGTGAAACCAGGACTCACGGCCAGGAAGGTTCTACTAGGTATATGGTGGAACTTGAAAGGAATCGTTTATTATGAGTTACTGCCCTGTAGCTAAACACTAAATTCAGATCTGTACTATCAAGAACTACACCGTTCGAAGCTATCGATTGACCAGAAACGGCCAGAATTGACCAAAAGAAAAAGTATTGTGTAAAAGGAAAATAGAAAGGGTAAAGGGAAAAACGAAATGGCACGCACGTCTTTAGTGACTCGCCAGAAAGTTCGGGACCTTAGTTGGGTAGTTTTAATGCGCCCACCGTATAGTCCGGACCTTGCACTAAGCGATTAGTACCTTTTTCGCGCATTACAAAACTTCCTGAGTGATAAGAAATTGAGATCAAGAAAGGATTGCGAAAATGGATTTGATCGAGTTTTTCGCCATTAACGACCAATACTTCAACAAAAGATGCATTATGAAGTTATCTTTAGAAGTTATTTTACATTTTCCAACAAAACCATCGGAAACATCTTAAATTTAGTTTTGAATTTCATTTAAAAATAATGTATTACTTTTTAGTCAGCCTTATATTTGAAGTACTGATTCCAAGAGACCAATCCAGGAATTTGGCGATAGATTAGTTTTGCCAACTAACCTCTAGTTTGGAGTTTGCCGTTGGGAAATTCTGGACCGCAGTTTCTGGAGTTTCTACAGGATCCGGGATCCCCAATGGGAATGGCCCCGTTCAACACTGGGATGATAAGAATAAAACGCCAGCAGCGCTGGGTATACTGATACTGACGCCTAATGCAACTTTCATTAGGCATCATCATGTAACACCCTGCACCATGGGCCATGGGCCCAGAGAAGAGCAGTGTTTGATTATCTTCCCAACCGAGGGCGGCCGAGCTGGCAGCAATTGTGGCGATAGTGGCGTTAACGTGTGATGCAACACACAATGTAAATAATATTCCAACCGCTCTGCGGTTACACACCCTATTTGACTACGTATAGTGGCTGCGGCGCCGCGTAACGCTTCCTTTCTTGTGCGCGCTTCGTTGTACGTTTCACTCAACGGTTTTTGGTCCAGCCAAGTGCCGAGAGTATAGTACACCTCTTCGGCACTATCGTGTGCACCTTATCCAGTATCAACGACGCGATCGCTGGCTGATCGTGAGGGTTTTCACCACCGAAGGCGCACGTGTTCCTGTGTGGGAATCGCAGATCGCCACAAAAATAGAACGCAACATCACCGGAAAATGTGTACCCCCTGCGACGACGCGGTGACACACCATGGTCCCGCCCCGGGGGGTCGTTTAGAGCATCCTCTCCAAATACCAGGGTGTGGGGCTATTAATTACGGCGTGCGTGACACATCCACCCGGTTCCGTTCCGTGGTGGGATGTTCGCCGCTGAATAAGCGCGCGGTTTCAGGTTTAGTCATCGCGTAGGAGGTGCTGGTGTGTTCGGGGTTTGCGTTGCGAAAAAGGTTGCCCCGGAGCCATCGGTGCAGTGAATGCAAATGACACCGGTTGGAGCATAAAGACACATAAAGATTATTTGACAAGCTTTGGCAGAATGGCCACCGAGCGATCGCGAAAGCCGAAAATGCGGGCATTTGGGGGGTAAAATCGAAAGTAGCGCCTGTTTGGCCCGGCTTGGAGGGGCCTCCAGAGGTCGGCCACATCCTACGACCGGCGAGTGAAAGTTTATATCATGCTGCAACCCGCCCAACTCCCGGACTCGGCGGACGGGCGGACTTTTAGTGTACCACGTTTTGCTCTGTTTCTCGCCACCACCGCCACTACATCATGCTGCTGCTGCTGACGGCGAGAATCAATTTGGGGTTCGCTTCACGGCACACCACGCGCCTAGCGCGTATCTGGAGCATGGGTGGAATTTATTCGGTGAAACTGTTGATTGTCATTCATAAATGCAGCGGAAATTTTGCGCACCCCGTAACCGGCGCGGTGGAGCACTGTTGCTTCACCTCGTAGTGGCACGTGGCTCTAGAGGGAGGTAGAGTTGTGAAGAGGTCGTCCACATCCATTCCAACTTTGAAATATCACGCCACGGCACAGCGTCAATGTCGAAGCCTCTCGTCACTCATTTCCAGTTCGACTCGAACAAATAACCGCCAGTTCTAATCGTTTATCGGGCGAAACTTATCAGAAGCGGCTACCACCGCCTTGTTTGTAGCTCTGCTAATATGTTTGATTGTTACTGTTTTCCTCGCAAACATGTTGTTTACCTTTCGACGGGCGTTGCTGTGTTTATCGGGTTTAATACTGTGCCCTTACCCTGGCTTGCCGGCTGGCTTTGCCGTTTTGACAGTTCGTGATGGACGATTCCCTGTCAATCCCACCAAACACGCAACCGCGACCGTTTGTTTGCGACCAATCTAGGCTGTGAAGTCGTTTGTGGGCGAATACCTGCCTTTGACCATGATCACTTGCGTTGAATATTCTTATATTGAATCCATTGCTCATCGTCCGTCATTCATCACTTCTATGATGGGTTCCCCAAAAATCGAGCATGTTTTTGAAACGGTTCCCTTTCATTACAAACTATCATGTGGTTGATTGTTAATGTCTCCGCTATCTACTGATAGCTTGCATGCCTGTCCTGCTCAACCCATTGCTACCTTTTATGTTGAAAAAGTATCCCCTGCGGTGTATTTCTTCACATATTTCGGCCAGTTTTAAGTGGTTTCAACTTTTTACATTAGCGATTAACTGCACATCTGTGTTTGAACAAACAAAACACGCTACCATCTGTTAACACATCAGCGGTTTTAAAATGTAACCTTGAATGCCACCTTTCAAGTGTCTGTTTGACAAACTCAGACTAGTGCACACAATAAGTAACAGACAAGTAACAGAAATCGAACATACCTTGCACATGTCGTAAAATATTTCTTAGGCACGCCTTACGTATCGTTAGAATTCTATACACGAAAGATAGAATCGCGACAGAACACACAAAGGTATGAATGCATGCTCGAGGTGTCTACAAGACTTTGACCGGTTTCTGTGACATTTTTTCGTGATGGAAGCCCAACCACAACTATGGCCTTCCTGAACATCAATACACTTGTTCCAAGGAGAATCCAATTTATAAATTCCATCCCATCCCTTCCACTAGAACTTTAATTCATGGATGTTTGCCATTTTCAAAGTGCTCTTATAACCGCGTGCATTGTTCAATTTTTAGCGAATAGCGCACCCATTTTGGAAACAGCTTTTTGAATCTCAATACTTCAGTCTCATACTTCATACATATTACTTTATACTGTTCAATGAGATGACTAGGCCTTATACTAAATCTCTTTAAGTAATTCAACGATTTTCCCATACAATATCCTGTATTTTTTCTAAGACTTCAGGTGTTGTGTCTGTTTTTGGTCATTTTTGAGATTGATCGTCTTCAAGGCTTGTATGACCACGTTTAAATTCAGCTCTTTTTAACCACCTTTTTAATGTGAAAATTGAAGATGAAGAGTCCTTATACTCCTTCAAAATTCGTTCATAAATTTCCTTTGCTATTAAACCATTCAAAAATAAAAATTTAATCACTGCACGGTACTTAATTTTTTCCATTCTAAAAAATACTGTGACACGTTGATACTAAATGGCTTGTAAAAACATTAAGTGACGGATTAAAATGAAACTTCACATACGTTCATATGAAGAGTGTACCAATATAACAAAAAATAGACTCATAGCAGCGTCTTCTGTTACCGACCGAGCATACGGGGAACGTGTTAAGAGAATCGCCCATGGACGCGTTCACGGCATTCAATTCAAAGTAGTCGAACGACAAACTAATGCCATAACCTGGGACAAAGTTGTCTCTGATTTTGACACTGTGACACCGATAAACCGTCCGTCCAAAGCAGTACTGCTGGAAACTTATCAACCGACACGCAGTGGACGCCAGTTTACATTTCCACGGCTTTTGGGACGACGCGCCGCACCATCTGTCACCAAAACAGGGAGGCCGTTTTTCTTCGCTCACCACCCGTTTCGCGTCGCAATTTTGGAGATTCGCACCGGCGGGGTCGAACTTGTGGATGGCCATGGCCGGGGATCCGTGGTTCCCCGTTATAAATAAGCTCCCCCTCGAAGACTCGTCGCTAATTGATGAACGTCAGATGTTGGCTAAAAGTGAAAAAGGCAACGCTGTGCGGAGTGTGCTATGCGGCGGCCACTCACCGGCAGCAGCAAGGTCGACTGGCGGCGCCGGTCCACGGACAGACGACGGCACTCAGGGAACCGGAACGAAAACGTCGCGGCGACTTGGGCCCCGCGGGATGCGGGTCCGGCGGGACCGGTTTGTTGTCGCAGTTTGTGCCGTCCGTCGTTTGGCGTCTTTTCTGCGGTCTGGTCGCCGGAGCTGTCGATGATGGTGCTCCGGGTGTCGATATGATGGGTTGCTGTTGTTTTTCGTCGTTCGTTGGTCGAATTCCCGAATCAACAAACACACGCACACACTTCCTCCAACAGCAACATCGCAGCATTGGCCCCCAAGACGCTGTCATTCGCTGTCACGGCCCATTTGTGGACCTTCAGAGAGACAGATAGAGAGAGAGAGTCTCTCTTTGCGGCCCGGCACCGATGGCCGTTGCGGATGTTGCGGCCGTGTGGCGGCGATGGGCGAATTTATTCGCCCGTCCGCTAATCGCGTGTGACAGTGCGTCGCGATGGAGCGTCTAATGACGCGTCCGTTGCGCGTGCGATCGCCGAGCGTGACAGGCGATAAAATTGTGCATTCAGCCCCACGAAACAAGGCGCACACGATGTATTCCCCGAAATGCGCTGGCCGGCGCGCGGTTCAGGATTTTATTTCTGGTGTCAAAGTTTATGATTTACTGCTATGGCTTCCGCCAGTGAGCGCAGGTGGCGAAAGTGCGCGTGAACAACCTTTCGCCATACTTTGGGACTTTTCTGAGACAATTGCCAGGGGGGGAGCAGAGGACGATGCAAATAAGGAAGACAACCGATTGGCGACGGCGGCGAGATCATCATCGGAGGGCACCGTAAGTGGCTCATAAATCATCCATTGGCCTAGATTGCCGTCTCGGTCGGTCGGTCGGTCGGCGCGCGATTATGCTCGGACGTGAGGACCTTCTTGATTCCAGCTCCCCAGTGTCGCGCGTTAGTCCGAAGGCGCAGTTTATTTGCAATGGAAGCGTTTTTTGGGGAACATTGGCCGCTCCTTCGCTGTCTGAGTACGTGCGATAAGAGCAAACTCGAGGCGAAGAAGTGAAAAGCGTCAGCGAATTTCCAATCAAGACGGCGGCGCTCCAATCGATGGGGGGGACACGTGGGGAGGACCGGTGCCGGTGGTAGGGTTTTCACTTTCCCAGATACCACCACACTTCCTCTCTGCTCTGTCGTTTTTTGGCACCACCACCGGGCCCCCGACACTTTCATTTTATGATCGGCTGTGCCGATTGTGTGACGTTTCGCTGGTGGCGGATCTTATGCTGGCCACCAGCACGGTTTTTGGCCACCCGTCCGACCGACCGACCGACCGACCCACACCGCCGCCGCCTTCAGGCGCGGTGCCGTAATCGATTTGTGTGAGTCGGTAACGAGTTTGTTCACGGTATCAGAGCTTCCCTTTTTCTTATGCGCCGAGCTCGCTTGGCTCTCGTTATCGAAAGTGTGTGTGTTGTGGCGTGTGTGCTCCGTGTCTGCACCTCGCCTCGGACAATCATCTGGTGCTGGTTTTCGTTTTCTTCCCCCCAATGCTGTTGCTGGTTGGCGGCCGTCCGTGGAAATGCTTTCACTAGGTTTTCGCTGCTGCTGCGTGAGAAAAATCGGACAAAAAGGTGATTTTTTTTCGAGCGCACTCGCGCGTGCGTGCATAACACGCTCTCTTGCCCCTCGGCCCCACGGCATCCCACATTTTGCACATTATGCAATAGGTTTGGGAAGCTCCGCGGTGAGCAGGAAATCGCAGGGCGCCCACAGGATCGGTCGGAGGTGAGCGTGAGTAAGATTGAATGATTAGTTCGGCTAACAACCGTATTGAAACTGGGTGGCTGGGAGCGGCTGGTAATCTATTCTGGCCTAGTTTTCGGGCTGCTGCGTCACTGGCGTCCTTCCTGGGAGAAGCTTCTTCCGCTGCTGCGACCCACCTGCTTCGTCTGGCGGAATCGTGAAGTCTGGAATGATGAATGAGCGCATAAATAGTTCCGCCGGGCCGTGCCACGGTGATGATGGCCAGGTTAGTAGCTTCCTGGGTCGTCAGCACAAGGTCGTCGGATGGGAGCAATCTGGGATGTGTGTTCGTCGCGCCAACCCCCGTGCGGGGAGGCCCAGACCACAACGTCTGGACCGGACACACAGATTTAAGGGCAAATGAATAAATAAAACTGAAAGATAAATTGATGAATCTCGGCCGCGTTCCCCCGGGGGTTGGGCCAGAAGGGGCCCCCTTGCTGACAGCCAATCAACTGGCACTGGCATTGGGAGGGGGCCGGTAATTCGTATGATGTGGCAATGGTGAGTTCTACGTTTGGGTTGGTAAGGGCGTCCGGCAATTCTTCGATCCATTCTCCAGAGCATAGTCAGTGTTCCACAGGGCGGCAGCAAAGTTCCGATAAGAAGTTCTGTCGTTATAAAAAGTAATTATCCTTTAGATTTATTCACCTTTAGAGTAACAGCTCATCGTACAAAGGTGTTTTTTGTAAACTTCTGTAAAAAATTGACCCAAACTGGGTCAAAAATTGACCGACAAAATTAACTTACATAATGGGACAGTCAGCTTCCTTGTTAGATGTTCAATCCGTCTGGAATTATGTCAACTGACGGCTGTAGGATCTTGAGTTCTTCCAACTGTTCGGTTGATTTTTTTTGTCCAAAGTTTCCTTGGCCTTTTGCACTCATAAACGGTCTCTTCTTAATTTGTTGCAAAATTTTTGTGTCGTTTGTGCCATGTTTTGTGTTGAGTTCAGGAGACGGGCACTTTATCTGATACCAAAATGGTAATTAGCATCGGATGTTTATGAACGCTTCAAGTTATGTTCGCATGACCGCTAGCAAAACGCCAGCCTCTCGTGCATTCGGGGAATTTCAGTAGAGTTCCGAGATTCCGATTTCCATGAGCTACATGAAAATTATGTCAACAAAGAACAAATTCGCTTCGGAGCACTTTTTGAGCACACACAAAACATGCCTTTTAAGGGTAGCTTTAGCTTCAGCTGCACATTCGACAATGCTCGTAAGCCGGGACGGGGCCCCACCGGTTGCATAAATTATTCGACCACCTCGTTACTGATTCGCGCGCCGCACACACCAAGAGTTGCCGTCTCCGGGGTAGTAAATTTTCTCTTTATCTTTTCCGATTGTTCTGGCTTCGTGACCTTTTGCCGGGGAGCGAAGCGAAAGAAAAACAAAAAGACAAGCAAACGGAAATGCACAACCCACTTCGGAGGAAGGGCTTTTCTTTTCGGTGTTCGCTTATTATCCAAATTTATGAATCCAAAGTTTGGTTCACAATGCACAAGAGTTATGATGTGGTCGTCGTACTGGCCGGTCTCCTGGGAGAGGAGACAGAACTTACTCCTAAATACTGGTGCGAAGAAAGAGTTTCCCGGTGAACGATGAGTCACCGGCGAGCAGTCAGAGGACGACGTCGTCCGGGAAGGTTATGCCAAGAGCATGTTGTTGGCACGGAAGGTTACGCACGGTAACCTTGAAAGTGGAGCTTGTCGGGGCGGTCCTCCGGGGGGACTATGCATTGCTGAGCCACATCTAATGAATACACATATTTCCGCAACTTCCTGTAGCGTGTTGTGCAGGAATCCAACTAATTGTCATTCTCCTGGGGAATCATATTTAGATGCACCGAACGTAACGTCTCGGAAAGTTCCTTTTTGTGTGACTACTAGAGGCGTAGATGATAAGGGCACCGGTGATGGCGCCCCCGTTATGGTCGCGCTCATTTTTGTTTTCCAACGGAAAAGGAAAAGTAGAAACCTTCCCATGGTCCCCCCGCCCGGACGAGGGTTTGCTGTCTCGCCGCAATGGCGTGGCGCAATAATTGGTATCAATCAATCGATCAATCATTTAATCAAAATAGTCATCCATTAGCATAGCGCTATGGGGGTACACCGTCGGCGACGACGCAAAAGGGCCGCCATCCGGGCCGCGAGGCGTCTGGGTGGTAATGAAACGTAAAAGCGGGAGTCCCCACGGCCCAGCAGCGCGCCCGGCTACACGCAAATTAAAATCGCAACATATTATCGGCATTAAGCGGGTCTCGTAAAGGCGATAAAATAAGCTGCCGGCTCTCGGGGCAATAAGTGCAGCTAGCAGCAGCATCAACCGTGGCAGTTCCAAAGCAGTTCGATCCGCTCCAAAGGCGCGGCTCTGATCGCCGAAGCTCTGCGACGATGATAACCACATGCTGGGCGGCCGCCGCCGCTCCTTGATACGTGGTTCGATTTCTATTAACATTTTTATGGGGTGAAAAATGGTCTGTTTTTCCGTTTGCGTGGTGCGATTTTTTTTTCGGTGAAACGTGCTTCTGATGCCACGTCCCATTAACGAGACAATAAAAATAGCACTTTATTTGTAGGCTGAGCTGGGCAGCTCCGCGTGTTGCGAATGGCGCAGCATCTCAGGAACACATGTGTGCGCGCCCTGGGTGGTGCTGATTGTCAACATTCTTTCGCCGACTTCGTCCGATCTACCAAGGTCTCTGCGAGAGATGATCGGTCGGTCGGTCGGGTTGCACTGGTGGTCGGCTTTTTGCATGCATCATCACGCACGGACGCAACAAGACCCCCAAAAGAAGGAAGACCCCGAGCCGTGGCATCGCGAAGGCATTGAAAGATAAAAATATCTCGCTCGTGAGGTGCGGTTCTGCTCGTGTGTGTTCTTGCGTGGATCGTTGCACTGCGCCGCCATCGCCATCGGGTGTTGCAATGTTTAGGGTGTGAAGGTCTACGGAAGTGTGTGGACCTACGGAAAAGGGCCCTCAACATTGAGTGGCGTGGCGTCAGTGTCAGTGGCCTCTGACGGGGGAACCTTCGCATCCATCTGTCACCGGAGGAGCAGGTAGATTTGCATTTGGGCAGCACACTTGTCAGTAGCACCGAAACCGGGCTGCCTTCCGGAGATCGGACAACATACGCCAAATACGGTGCCAAGTAATTGGTAAACCGGTGCGTGGCAATGGCAATGCATCGTAGCGTTAAAGTGACCTGCTTTCTGGGTAATGCGAAACGAACTTCCGGTTCCATGTGAAGCAATAGAAGTTCACTTGCGTTTGAATGGAGTGTGGCCACTTGTCAACTCGGAAGCCGATTCGATATTTTTAACCCATTTTATGGTGTAATACTGATCCTCCTAGTGATCCCAGTGCGGAGAGCGAAATAGTAAAAAACCCTTATTCTGTCGGTTAATAATTATTTAAATAGAAGTTTTAAAACTATTTTTCGATGGCTTTTATTTACGTGTTACTAGTTTTCGGTCGTCCACGAATAGCTCGTTTCGTGCTTTTTGAATCTGCAAAAGTAGCTGTGGCAAACCATTATTCCGCACGCGTCACTCAATTTGTTATTTACACTGCTGTCCAATAAAATAAGTAACAGCATTTAAGCTGCATTATTTGATCATTTTTCAAAACGTATTCCATTCACAGGTATTACAATGATAGCACAAGATAGTAGTACTAAACATAAAATAGAGATAATCTAAAAGTGGTGAACAATTCTAGTAATTCACCTATTACAATAGAAAGTCAATATTTTATTTCAAAATTAGTGAGAACCCCGTGTATCCGGCGATGTTTTGGAGCACTTTATGCACTCTTCTAGGCAGCAAAGCGATCAAATCCTGACAAGACTTTTGGCAACAACTGCCTATAGACAGGTTTTAGGCTAATAATGTTTTTTTATTATTGAGCAAATCGTTCTGGACGAACCAAACGGATCCGCTTTGAAAAAAAATGATATACGATGATCTGTCGTTGGCTTGGTTTTTCTTGATTTTCCCCTCGTTTCCTTTGTTTTTTTTCCACAACAAAACATTTCTCACAAAATTTACTGATCTTCCTAGTACTTTGGCGATGCTTTTGTACCCTTCGCGCCTTCGTTGCGCAGATTCTTCACAAGCTTTCTTTCCTCAGGGATTGCAATGAGTGCTTCTGCCCATTCTGGATGCTCTACCAGGAAACAATGTTATTTTTAAGATCCACACTTGAAAATTTATTGCAGCAACATCCAATTAACCAATTCCTTTCAAGAAGTCAGGTGAAATCGCAGCGTATACAACAAAGTACCTATTATTTTGACCTTGCCAAATCAAACTGCTTTCAAAATAGGCGGTAACACACCGATCACTTTTAAGTAAAATTTAACTAGCCATGCTAAAAAACTACGTATAGTAGTGTATCTAAGTATAGTATCAGTATGGTGATCAAGTAGTGGTTTGAGTAGAGATCAAATTGTACCAGTTTTACACAATTACCTATTTTATTGGCCAGCAGTGTATAGCCTTTAACGCCCAAAATTACGGACGTGGGATTTTTATGGTCGCCACCTAAGTGAGTGTTTTTTTCCGATAGACGATCGATTGTAGAGGCTCGTAGAGCAACAAGGCGTAATGAGAAAATAGAAACATTTCAACTGGAACTGGCGATTTTACTTAATGAATAATTTTGCCAGCATTCATTTCATAATTTCTTTGCCCAAATTGTCTTGTATTTGTTCTGCCATTTTTCATAAGTTGTTGGCGAATGTTGGTTGGCGTATTTTACAATCTTCTTCAGAAACATTGGCCATTCATTTACGCGCGGGGTCCATTGAAGATTCGTTATGGGCACTTTCGGCAAACTGGCCAGCACTGCATGCTGCACGCCAGCTTAACTACTTATTAACCCACCCGAGACACACACATGATGATGGTGTGTACTATTGTTTGGGACCACCGTGCGGTGGGGCGCTATAAACACCACGCGAGGCGGTAAAAATAAAATGCGAACCGGGCAAAAACAACTACACAACGCCAAACTCGTGACACGAGGGCGACATCGTCGCAATGGATTAAGTGACATACCACACCGCGGCACCGTCGCGGGGGGCTCGTCGTACTTTTGCGCAACGGTGGTGGGCTGCAATTAATTTTACGGCGGGCAATTAGTTTACCAACATTTTAGGGGTGCCCAGCAGCTGTTCCTGGGTATTCCTGGGCTGATTGCAAAATCAATTCCAACTGTGCCCGTTGGCGGGAACAACGCCCAGGTACGTGGGTTGTTGTGGTCACGCTGAAGGTTGCTAGCTAATTTGGCAAGCACTGGGGAAAGACAGTTGACATTCTAATCGGCATTCAGCGACTCTACTGCAGCCCTAAAAGCGGATGGTTGCGGCCACGCGGCTGTCACGTCAGACCGGGCCGATGATGGCCAGCGAAAGTGAGGTTAAGTGGCCACACCGTCCAGCCAAACTATACATAACCGCTTCACCCGCTTTCGACGACGACGACGAGTCGTTTACAACGCGGTTGACTTTCCCGGTCCCCGGGTGCGGTTGGTAGCGTGTTCGTGTTTTGTGCCCACGGCACGGAATCACGACAAAGGATTTTTGTTTGATCAATTTGTGACGCATAATCCTACGACGCGTGAGCGACCGACCGAGCGAAGAAGCGTCCCAAACCATGTACGATTTATAATGTGCTGGATTTAGGCTTAAATTGAATTTTCATGACCTTTTGCGACCACCAATCGATCAGGTTGCGTTGCGATTTGCAACGTTGCTTGTGCCATTTGGGTGCAACCTTTTAAGACCCTCACGCACCTTCTTCGCACTAAATAGTGGCTGGCCGCGCTGATGGAAAATGTACATTTTACCTATCAATCAACTGCTCGCCAGGGGTCTAGCCTCTATCCTTCGACCGTTGTCCGACCGTTGTGGCTCGCACGTACCGCGTTCTACGGCGTTGTGGAAGACAAAGGGCCTACGAGACGGACGTGCCTTGCTTCAATTCGCACTTTATACGTCAGTCTGCGCACGTGGTGCTACCTTCCAGCTACGCTCGAACCGGAACACCGTCCGGAACCGGAAGAAATGGTGTTAACAGTGTTGGACGGAAGGCCACAACCAGCAGACCGGTGTGTCGATAAAGACCGGCGTTCCGTTTGGACGAAACAAAAGTCACGACGACGTCCACGGGTGTCCGGGGTTAGTTTAATTAACAACGGATTGAAGCGCCCCGAATTAGTCACACGGTCATCATTCTGTCGCGGATTGTCATTAGCCATAAAAATGAATTAGAAAAGGAATCAAAATTAGGAAATCACGTATTGCTGCTTGGTTTAGACAATTAGAGGTTATCTGTAGCGTTTTATCTGTAACCCTAGTCAAAGCTGAGGGCACAAAAAATGGCTGCAACATTAAGCATAGGTTATCACGAATGTCTGTAACGATACACCGATAAGGATCATAATCTCCCGGACCTCATATAATGTGGCCGGACAAGATGTATGTCGATCGGTTTGGTTGGACAGTGTGTGACACTGTTTCTATGCGTCCTTTTGCTGTTACTCATAATTTATGCACCACACATTGTCGTCCATTCTGTTGACTGTCGTGCTCGCCGAATGTTAACCCCACACAGCACGGCACACATGTATCAAATTGACGTGACGAATGCAAATACGTAAATAATAACATGTGGACCACGCGCTACCCACAGAGTGTCATTTCATTCTCACATTCCGCATTCTTCTTCATTTGCAGATTATGCTCGTTAAAAATTACCCGTCTCTCGCTGCTCACGCCACTTCCGGCGGACCTGACGTCGCTCTCGTTGGCGGTGCGGATGCAAAGTTCGAAGCGAACGCTACGCTCTCACGAGATCCCAGTGCCACAGTCGCTAGGTTCGGGTCTGAACAGTGGCTTAACCGTTGCAGGAGGCGGTCCCGGAAGTGGTGGCTCCACCGCCGGTATCGGTGGGAGCATTACCGGTGGTGCTGGGGCCGCCGGTGGACAGTTGCACTCACCACCGTTGCTGGAGACGGAGCTGGACCTTCACTTCAGCCTTCAGTATCCACACTTTATCAAGCGCGACGGCAATCGCCTGTTGATTCTGCTGCAGCGACGCAAAAAGTACAAAACGCGCACCATCCTCGGCTACAAGACGCTCGCGGAAGGCGTCATCCGGATGGATGCGGTCCTGCAAAAGTCGATGGACATGACGGTGGAGCTGAACGGCTCGGGGAAGGCGGGGCGCGCCGGTTTAACCATAGCGACGCTGCGTGCCACGCAGGTCACGTCCATTCCGGTCGATCAGGACAACAAGAACAACAACAGCCTGCTGGTGACGGACCGGGTGAACGAGTACTCGGACGAGGACGAGGAACAGGAGTTCAGCTCCGGTGACGACAACGATGAAGGCCTGTCGGGATACGCGGCCAAGCGCAACTATGCCGGGAAGCGCGATTCGTACAAAAAGTTCGAATCCGGCGAGCAGGAGGACGACGGCAATATGCTGCCCTCTAACCAGGCCGATAGCGACAGTGATTTCGAAAATATGGCCAAAGAGAAAGGGTCGAGAGGAAAAATGAGTCGGGTAAGAGCGGCGAGACGGAGGACGAGACACGAGCATCGCTTACGATTTCCGTCTTCCGTTTTTTTTTTCAGCAACGAAACTTCAAACAACGCATCATTTCACTGCTCAAACGGTTCAAGGTGCCGGAGGAACTGGAAGGTGACGTACCGGAGCGTGGTCCGGCACTGCGGGGCAAGCGCGATTTGGACGCGCTCTTCCAGGAGCTGGAGTCGTTGTCCTGCGGCGAAGGGGACGACTCCGGGCAGGACATGGACAGTCTATCTATCGGCTCGACGCCGAAGCCATCGCTGAGGCCATTCTTTGAGAACTCGGGTAAACCAGTGCTTACCCAGCAGCATTCTTCGATACAGCTGAGCTCGCTGCAGCAGAAAGGGGGTAACAAAGGTAAACCATGGCCCGGCAGCAGCGCGCGCGGACGATGGAGACGAACCCCGTCGTCGCATCCTTGCTTATGGCTTTCCGTTAGTTTGTGGCTTCGTGTAGTAGACTTCGACGTGCTCTCTCTCTCGAATCATGACACCGTTTTTGGTTGCCATTTTCGTTACTGTTTAATGTGTGTTACGCATTAGCAGCAACAACGAGCAACGACGAGCAACGCGATTTTCCTTTTTTGTGGCAGTTGTTATTTTTCGATTTGAATTAGATTTGGCTTTTTTTAGTACGTACCAGCATTTTATGTTTTTTTTCATATCCCAGTTTTCGTAATGCAACCATTATTCGTGTGCTTTTGATAAACATAAATTGTTTGCCCAACAAGGCCTATATTTAGCGATTCGCGTGCACACTTTTTTTCTGCTACCGGCGTTCGCTCTACGATATTTACAGCGCGCATTTTGCGGCGCATTTTTGATAGCCGTTATCTTTGTATTATCATTCCGGCACATTGAGCGGTAAGAAGTTGCGTGTAGCTGATCTGTCTTGAGAGAAGATTGTTTTTCAGGAGTAATTAATTTCGTGATCTCTATTCACTTTGCGTGATAAGCGGTGCTACGAATTTCCATTTCCATCAAACGCTCCATTTCCATATGAAACTATTGCTCAACTAGTGATCATCCATAGTGCGCTCATCCATGAGTCGTATCATTTTGTTAACGCTATGCATGAAATTTATGTGTTTAAACTGTGTGGGTTCACATTGTTTGTCTTGTCAGCTCATCAAACCATCAACGCCCGCTTCACATTCGATCGTCATTAAAACCGTCGTTAGGCTTCCGTAATTCAGCTGAGACATGTCTGCATTCCGTTTTCGTTATTTCCCATTTTTTTATTTGTTTTCTTTCATTATCTTTTATGTTCCTTTCAGATTTTATGCCAGAAAAGAAACCCAATTTAGAGAAGCGTGACTCGCTCGCCGAAAAGAAAAGCAATTCAATAACAATTGCCAATAATATTATTAATAATATGAACGGCAACAGTATTAATAACAATCAGACTAGCAATTACAGTAACAACCAAGGTTTGTAGCTTTTTTAAACAGTCGTTGTGGTTCATGTATTTACTATCAACCCTATCTTATCCACACATACACGCACACACACTTACACACAAACACACACCCACGAACACGCACACACACAAACTATGTCTGACACTGTTGCGTCGTTTTGTTGTCCACATTTTCTACATTTTTCGTGCACATAATTTGTTCCTCTCTCACCGCAACCGGTTCGTTGTTAGAGGCTAATGAATTTGAAAACACAAGTTTAAGTCAACACACTAAACACGGATTGAAATTCAGAGTTCCTTCGGTTCACACCTTTTATTTCGTACACACTGGCGGCTACATTATGTCGTCGGCTTGGAAAGCTAGCATTCACCGGAACTAACCGTTTGTTTCACCTTTTGAGATAGGGTTTGGCATTTCTGTTTTTGTTTTTCCAATTTATGACTGCTTAAGTTTGATTATGCAATGTTTGCGTGTGATGATATGCCCGTTTTTGGCATGTTTTTGGCATTTCTCAAAGCATACATTTGTTAACGTTGTGATTTGTTTCCTTTACCTGTTATATACCGTTACTTCGTTAGTATTATCTTACTGAAATCATTCTGTTTATCACTTACACGAGTTTCGTAAATTTTTATGATACCACGTAAAGTATCTCGAGATCAATTCGCTCTGCAGCATATCGGTGAACCGTCAGGACGATTAGTTGCTGTCGCTTGCTTTGGGTCCACCGGTGCTTACAATGCTCGTTTTTGATATTCCTGTAGATCGTTCCGGCGACTGGAAGAACGACAGCTCCGGCAATGAAGGGGGCGCGGGCAACACCGATCCGGAGGCACTGAGCTCCGATCCGCAAAATACGGGCAGTCCGCCGAAGGAGAAGGACACGTCCGAAAAGAAGAACCGCTTGTTTCGCACCAGCAGCAGCACTCCGAACAGTGCCAAAAAGCAAAAGCAAACGCTCAGCTTCCAAATGGAGCACCAGCAGTTGCAGCAGCATCAGCAGCAGCATCAACAGAAACCATCGCCCCTGGAAACGTGTCTGTCCCCGACGAACGTGGAACCACGAAAGTCGCTGCTGGAACAGCTGCAGCGAACGTTTACCACGGAGGAATCGGTGCTACCGGAGGTGGTTACTATCGTGGGTCCACCGGAAGCAACGTCTGCCTCTCTTACGCCCCGCTTTGCGTCGCTTATATCGTCGACGTTTCGGTCAACATTTTTGCCCAACAACACGGCGGAAGTGAAAGCAATAACGCAAGCGCTTATGAACAAGATTCAAAAATAGTAAGTGATTGCCCAAGAGCGCCTTCGCATATTTCATTGTTTTTCGTTTGTTTCTAATTTTACCCGCAATCCTTTCTAGCTGCAATTCGACCGCAAAGCCGCCAAACACGGTGAAAGTGGTTCTAGTCGGAGGCGACTGGTTGCAGGGTGCCGTGTTACGACACTATGTAGACTTGCTCGGTATACGCCCGCCAGATTGGGTGAATCATATCAGATTTTACATCATCCCCGTTGGTAAGCTACTCGGACGCGATTGTTACAGGTTGATGTGATTTAAAGCGATCGTTTTGTTCAATTTCGCCAGGATCGTGCGGTGTGGCGCGCTACATAGGGATGATTGATTCGAGCTATATGGCCATGTTCTGTACCGAAAATTGGCAGCAGCTTTGCGAACGGGTCGCCAATCTGGAAAGTGCCCAAACGAAAAACGAATCGGCCGAGCTGATCAACCGGATACAACGCTACTTGATGTCCGGTGGCCCTTGCACACAGGTCCCGATCGCCGAAGCGATGGTGAATTATCGCGACGAAGATTCCTGTCAAATATTTGTACCATTCATCAGTGTGAGTGTGGGGATTGATGGCTGGCGCAAAGTGCGTGCGTCAAATTAAAAACATATTGTCAATCTTTCACACCACACAGGACGTACGAATCGGTTACCTTGAAGGTCCGCAACTATCACTAGATCTCGATGAATCGCTAACGTACGCGTCGCAAAGTAGCGCCGATCGGTTACTGTCCAGTTCGCCACCCCAGAGTGGGCGGACGTCGCCACCGACATCACAAACACCGATCACCGTCAAGCAAGAGCAACAGGAAAAGCAGCAGCAGCAACCGTCGTCGTCGAACCAAGTGCAGGAATCGCTGGAGCTTCAGGTTGATTATTGGCCTCTAGCCCGACCGATCACCGATCAGAAGGAAAAGCCGGTCGGCAAGAGCCAGGATTTGTCCGGAAAGAACAGCATTAAGAGCTCTTTCCGCCATCTGCAGGTGCGCCCTAGTGTTCACACAATTGTTTTCACGCACCGAAGACAAACTGCAGTGCAGAAAGTGATTTTTGTAATTTTTTGTAGGTTTGGAGGTTGCCGCAGGTGCCAAGCTATGGGGAATTTACCAATGGTTTGACGTTGAGTTTTGCCACGAAAGAGAAGAAACAAAAAAGTAAGTTTGAAGAGGTGCTGAGAATGGTGAGCAACTCGGTGACGATTGCTTCTGAATGGGCCTCGTTTCGTTTTTTGTTTAGTAATGCGGTTGGGCAAGAAGAAGGAGAAAGATCGTGAAGCTGAGAAGGAGCAGTGCGTGGAGGGTGTAGCTCGACTGATCTGCTCACCGAAGCAGTCCCATCCAGTTCCTTTGCGAGGTAAGGATCGGTGTGTGCGAAAGGAACGTCTTTTTAATGGTCTAATTTTGTGCGCTCCTACCATCTGTCTAATATAGTGTACATCGATGGAACCGAATGGACGGGAGTTAAGTTTTTCCAGCTTTCGTCGCAGTGGCAAACACACATTAAGAACTTCCCGATTGCGCTGGTCGGTGCACCGCTGGCGCCGGCCGAAATGCTAACCTAGTCAGTTTCATCCTCCGTCCTGACGGAGCTGTTACCCCTAGCGCTCACATCTAATCATTCACGCGCCGCTGGAGCAGTGTACGGCCAGCATTGTTGCGCTCCCATTTGCTCAATGAACAGTAAACTGCCATCTCTACCACGTTCTGCTGGCTGTGAACCACCGCTGCACACGTCATTCCCATTGGCTGTCGGTTTGGCTGGTAGTGGAAACACGGCCAACAACACTGTCATTAGAAACAATAGTCATCAAAACGGTGGCGTCGTAGCATCAGCGCGTCTGCTTCGTCCACGCAGCTGGGCAGCGGTCAGCCGATCGCGGGGTGATTAAAACTACCGTCAATGCATATCTACGGCAGGTTGTGTGTACGGTAACGGAAATGGGAGAATTAGTGGGCAAGGAAGATAGAGAATTTGAGGATTTTGTGGATTTTGTGGTTGGGTTGTCGCTTCGCACACTCGTTGGAACGATTCCGTTGATTCTCTCACCATTTTGTTGAGCAGTAAATTTTGTGACACCATGACGGAAGCGATGCTTTGCTGTTGCGAGTAATGCAAGTGACACGTGTATTAGATATGCGTAGGATTGAACAAGCCTGCCAACGGCGGTTCGCGCTTGATAAGCGATCTAATAATGAAACACTCCTAGCGACTGTTATACTCGTGTTCGTTTGTTTTGTGATAGAAATTGTGTTTAGTGAGAACCCCTACTGTGCAGCGCTTGTTAGTGCAAGTAAATGGGTCTGCAGTTTTCATCCTCAAATTTCGGTTTGTGTTTGTAGGCCTTCGAACTAGTCTGTAGGGCAAGCTTAAAATATAATAAGTTGAGATATGGAACCTATAAGTCATCCATTCTCTCGTCAATGGGAATGGAATAAAACGGCAACATTACTGACAATAGAGAGAGAGAGGGGAAGATAGAGAGATGACACGTAACACCGAGTATTGATTACAAAATATTAGCCTTTCGGGCTTTTCATGTAAAATGTGTAGTTAAACAGCTGCTATTCAGATGATCAATTCGTGTGGCGGGATATGAAATATCCCAAAGGTTTTTGATTGATTTCAAGCTATAAGAAATAACGTAACGATGTCTGACTTTCGTATTGTTTTGGTCCAGTGTGTCGGCTAAGCTGTGGAAGATGATCACTTTCTGGTTCGATCTGGCTATTAAGATATGCTCAGTGTTGTATTTATTGCTCTCGAAAAGCAGTGCAAGGCTTGGCAAGAAAGAAAAAAACTTCTCCAACATGCGCAGTAAATATAAAAATTGTTTCCACAAAGAAAGGTTTTTTATTTGTTGTTGCAACACTGTAACGATAATGCTTTGCGAAGGTTGAATGAAAGCATTGTAATGTTGCAATTTTTAGTGACTATGCCATCACTCTGCATTTCGTTGACTCGCCAGTGACGGAAGAGAGATCATACAAATTGGCCACGTCCTATTCTAAAGTCCGTCATTTATTAGGCAGTATTGATTAGCGCAAGTTTCCATATCCGGGCATGCAGCAAGATCACGCTATGCTGCTCCTATCACGTGTAGGGTATGTCAAATCAGTAAATCAAACCAGAAAACAATAACATTACAAATTAATGTCTATTGGTAGCCGTCGTAGCTTAAACTCCTTCATGTTTCTCTGAGCCATCGCGGAGCGGTTGCTGATGAAGTAATGAAAAATGTTGAAAAATGAGATTTTAGGATAGATAAAAACAATAAATGGCTGACAATGTATAATAGTGTCCAAGCATAGCAAAAGCCACGATAGTCATCGCGAGAACATTGAAGGCTGGTACTAACTGTGTGTATGATTTCTAGATGTGTCTGTGTGCCGTGCAGGGTGCAAACGATTTGTATAGTATTTTATATGATATTAAAGTAAGGGCAATTGAATAATAAAACAATATTTCGAGTGAAAACGGGCCAGCAAATTGTGGCATGGCACCACCCCCAGCAAAGCAATCGAATGAGGATGTTTTAACCGATACGAACGAGACGCTTTCAGTGCAAACATATTTATTAAACGCAGGTATGTGCAAGTTTGCGCGAAGCATCATTAAAAAAGAACGTCGTTTTAAACACGATAGATTTGTTTTCCGAAAAGCAGGATTGTTTGTCAATAAGGTACAGAGTTTGGCAAAGAGGTAGGGAAACTCATTGCACTCAAAAGAGACAGAGCATTCAAACATATCCCTAGAAGGAGCAGGTGGTATTAAGCTGTACTGAATATGCATTGAATTAAGGCAAACGGGCGTTTGTCGCAAAATATGGCTGTGGATAATTTCCAGAAATTTAAACAAAAAATCATACACACACACATACAACAACAACAACTAACTACACATCAAACAGGGAGCTCATCTCTATCAACACTCCGGGCATGTCTTGCAAAGGCTACAAAAAGTATTGCAGTAAAATAATTCTTGGAAGAAACACCGACTTTCGTCTGCCTAATCCTAATTCCACAACGTAGCCAACCAACGAAGCATTGCAAGCAAAAGCTGAGTAATGGGGCGCGTGACCAGACACGCTTGTTGCCGGATGTGGCAAGGTTATCAGTAAATATCAATGGGACAAGCAAAACAAATCAGCAGTTGTCTATTATGTACGTGTACGTTGTTCTTCGAACGTTTCGCTCTACTGTGTATTACTTAGACATTGCGATAGAAGCAGCACGCGCTCCTTGACTCAAAGGCTTCGATGTTGTGTGTACCGAACTTAGCGCCGTTTTTGCCACTCCGGGAAGAATGTGGAACAATACAAATCTTCGTTTTTTTTGGAGGTCACAATAAATTGAGCTGTTTTTTTTAAATTACGAATACAAGATGGGTCAGACAGCCTGCGACAGTCAGCGACATCCTGCGATAGTTTAGCCATAGAAAATATGCAATCTTCAACAAGTAGAGGCAGAGTTGGCATTGTTTTAGTAATTACCCTACAAACTCAGAGTTGTGTGTCAGCGAGCATTTATGTTTTGTTAACACTTCCGTTACTGTCCGACTACCGAAAGTCGACCGATGTGTTTTTGCACACAGCTCCTGCGCCAATATAACTTTAAGATCTGTGTACAATTTCATAACCGCATCGTCCGCCACTTCCTGGAGTGCTATACTGCGTAGCGCAAAACTAGCGAAATGCTTTAATCGTTCCCCAGTAGCCATTTGCCCCGTTTCGGATGTTGCGACGACAACCGAAGATATAAACCCCAATCGTTACTACCGCGTCATATGTCCAGCTTACAGTAGATCTCGCGTAAAGGCATAGTTTATTGTAGCATACCTTCATCTCTTAACCATCCGCTATCACGACCATACAAAGTTGTCGAACACACAAATAAACGTAACACGTATTTCTCTGTAATAATGACTTGCAGGCGATGCAAAATGGTGCCGGATTACCGGCTACTGTAATACTTGGCGCCATTTCAGACACAGGCGAATGAATAATGATTTCTCATTCACACGAACGGCGTGCGACATCATCGCTAACCATATACGAAAAAGTAAAAGAGACTACCCATTCTTAAACAGAAAAGAACGTATCACGCCGCAGAATATCTGGATCATACCATACAACGGAACGGAAAACAATAAACGCAATAAATAAATGAAACTCTAACGTTTAAACCGGAGTCTGTGAATCGCTATCGCAGTTCAGTGATGGTGAAAGAATGCGCACCGTGTGTCGTTTCGGTTACAAGGTAAACTAAACAAAGACAACCTTTTACACCAACACGGGACGCCAGAACCGCCTTTGGTCGGTGGCCAAGAAACAGTTGGCTCCAAACAGCGTTTGTCGAGCAGAACGCAATAATGGGAACTATGCGCCGAATGAAGATAGTTAAAACACAAAAGACGAAAGAAATGAATGTCTCAATACTGTTTTATCCATGTTTTAAACTGAACAATATATATAGATAAATGAACGTATATATAAAGCCAACAGAAAAGGAAAATAAAGCTATGAGTAAAATAAACACGAGTAATTCAATAAATAGAGTGTGTCTATGGACATAAATAAATATCTCTCTCAAGAAATCCAACTCTGCCGGTGGTGGGTTTTGAACTGTCTTGTGGCGCGCAGGTCCGTGCCGATAAAAAGTAGCACGTGGTCCGGGCGGGGTAGCTGTGCAATCTCAGAGGACGATCTCGTTCTTAGCCTTGTAGTTCTCGATCATGATGAACTTACACCGGAGCCCATTGCAGCCACCCATGCCGCCCTCCGGCAGGATGAACGTTTCGTTCGGGTGTCCTGCTGGCTGACAAAACTCGACTAGATTAGCATTGCTCTTGGCCAGCTCACGCAACGACCAGAGTGCGAGGTTTTTGGATTTTCCATGTCGTGCTAATACGTAAAACTGCAAACCAAACAAAACAGAATGGAATTAAGCACAGGGATTGAGTACATTGCAGTTCAGTGAAAAAGCTTACATCTTCGAACTCATCGATCAAATATCCAACGACGAGCGCCCAGTGGGCGCGGTGGCCCTTGTTGAGGCACGGGGTGTGATTCTTATCGGGATCGTAACTATGTGGTGAAAGTTAAGGAATATTTAGCATAGAAAGAGCCCAGTGGAGCTCACAGCACGCTGGGGGATAGAGATTTACGGAACTGTTTAGAAAAAGGATACGGCACTAAAAACATGGCGCCGAGGCGCAACTTGATCTGGATGTTGGGATCATCCATCCATCCACCGACCAGCGCGTGGGTCACGGGTTTGTACTCGACGAGGTGGCGGTTCTCCTCGAGGACCAGCGCGAACAGGTCGTTCAGCTGGCGGGCGCTAAACATTTCGCCGTTCTTCGAGTAGCCACGCCGAACGGCCAGTTCGAGCAGCGCGCTGGCCGACGGAGACCCATCGAAGATCATGCTGAGCGCGGTGAGACCGCAGGTGGGCCCATTCTGCAGGATCGGTTCCACGTTCTGGACCCGTAGTTCACGCGGTGGCGCATACTGGCAGACGCGATGCAAAAAGCAGGCCTTCTGGATCGCCGGGTACTGCGTGGCCCAGACACACTCGCCCGACGAAAGGATCACGCTATGGTTGGGTTTGGCGGAGCCGCCGCTCCGCAGATTATTGCTGTTATCGAGGACATCCAGGTTCAGTTCGGCGAGCGGCGTTTTGGGCGTCAAGCAAACCGTTCTCAGCGGTGGCAGGGTGGTCACGGTTGGTGAAGGTGGTGGTGGCGGTGGCGACGGGGGACTGTTCGACATCCGTAATGAGCACTTTGCACAATGGCCCGGGAAAGAAGGCAATAGGATAGCGCAGGACGCGTGCGTGTGTGCAGTTGGCTAACGGAAGTACTCGGATGCCGCCAGGGTGAAGGGAAATTAACACACACAGACAGAGGAAAGGAGAGCCCCTCAGTAGGGGAAAGGACTCTTCGGAGAAAGGACAAAGGACGGATTGTGGACGGAGTGCTGAGGGTTCACCATAGTACGAAACGGGAGGACAAAAAAAGAAGTTAGAACAGAGCGGTAGGTGATGAGTAGGGACAGATTAATGCAGCGAGCAGGTACGGGAGCAAGGATCAAGGATCAGACGGGGCTCTTTCTTTTAATCCAAGGTAATAACTCACCTTGCGAAGCACAGCAACAGGTCTTAAGAGCTAGAATAATAATAAACGAGTGAGCATTCTTAACAAAGAACTGTCAAAAATAGAATTCTGCAAAGATAAACAACAGAGTAGCTCAAATTTGCTCGATTGCACGCAGTGCTCAAAATGTGGCGTGCAACAGACTTGCGCGCAGCTACCAACTTGTACGCAATCGAGAGACCGTTTTCAGGAAAAGGGGTTTTAAAACATGTGAATATTCGGCTTGCTTTTTGTACTTTTTATTTGAACAATTCATCAACATCACAGATCCTTAGTGGTACCTCACAAGAACGTGTCTACCAGGGGTGTGCGTTGAGATTGGGACTGTTAAAAAGATGGCTGTACCTGTCGATTGGGACTTACCAGTTTAGCGGTTCATTCATTATTACCTTGTTTTGACATCCGGTAAATGATTTCAGGTCACAAAAAAAAATATTTCGGTTTGCAACCCATCTTTGAAAGGGTTAGACCATGACAACTTTTGTGCCTGAAAATGACGTATGGCGGGGATTACTATTTTTCTGCTCCTCTTGAAGAAAACTGCTTCGGAATCGCACCAAATGCTTGTCGGGACTTGTGTTTGGAAGATCGCAGTGCGTTAAGTGGTTTAAAAAATTCAAAATGGCGATTTTGACTTTAGAAAAAAAAGCCTTGAAAGACTTAAAAAAACGGACTTTCTGGTGGGACAGAAAGGTGTGGTGTTTCACAAGCTCCTAAAACCTGATGCAAACGTTTATTCCGATCGCTACTGACAACAAATGCCCTATTTGAACCATGCATTGATCGAAAACGACCAAAAAGCCGTTCCAGATTTTTTAAATGGAGGCGCCTGGTGGCCCGTGGCAACAAGCACCAGGCGCCCCAAAGAACAAAACTGTTTCAGGATACTATCAAATCACTTGGATGGGAGTTGCTATCCCTCTCCGCGTTATTCATCGGACTTGGCTCTTTCCGAGTATAATTCTTTTTCATCGATGAGACACGTATTGGCTGAGCAGCCCTTCGTTTTTCTACAAGGAAGTCGAAATGGGATTACTAATTAGTTTACTTAAAAAGTCGACGAATTCTTTCGTCTGGGAATCCATAATTTAGCAGAGAGATAGGAGAAATGTATAGCTGGCGATGGCACATATTTTGAATAAAATAGAAAATCGCATTAAAATTTTATAAACATTTTGTGTGTGTTAAAAACAGTCCCAATCTCAACGCACACCCCTGGTAAGCCCTGGTTTTAAAGACGGGGTTAAAACTGTGTCTTTTCTTTATGTAAAGGTTAGGGATCCTGGAAGCGATCCTGTCCATGGGTCTCATATTTTTTGATCTCGTAAATCACCTTCTCATCACGAAAAATATTTATTGTGCACGTGAATTTAGATTGTTTAGAAAACAATCGGATTGAATACTTAGAAGACTCCTTACAATCACCTACGTTTTCGTTTTACTTGCCACAACACAGAGAACGGCGAACAGTGTTTGGGTTTAATGCTTAAAGTAGGTTTATGTTATCCAATATTGACGCTTTTGTCGTTGAACTATTTTTAAAATTTACGCTCAAACGGATCCTCTATATAGAGAGCACTACAAGGCTTACGGTTTGCAGATAACGGAATTGCATCGTCATTTTAAGTTTTCAGACCAAGATAAGTCGGAACAACATGGCTTATACGTTTGCATAACGAGAACACGATTTACTGCCACAGTTCATATATTTGTACTCGCTGAAAACCTGCCACATCCATGGTTTGGATTGAGTTCGACCAATTTATTACGATCATTATGACAATACTGAATCTCCCTATGTATTAAAGTCACGAGAGTATGACATATTCAGAATAGGTGAATAATTATGATAAACGATAAAGGAATAATTACATATGTAGTACAAGGTTAAATCCAGTGCACTAACTTGAGTTAACTAGTTAACTAGTTTGTCTCAAGAGTGAAATAGAAGAGTATTACTTAAGAGAGACTAAAGGGATTATTGGAAATAATCATAATTGCCATCGTGAAAGGGAGAATTTGTTCAATGTTCAATCAAACACATCCAATATTAACCTTCGGTGATGTAGTCGAGCCACCGGCCCCGACAATGCGGCCACAATATTGGAACTTTGTTTTTAGAAAAGAGGTACACATACCCCATGCCGACTGTCTTGCTAGGTGCAGCGCCAACAGAGAAAGAGAGAGAGAGAGAGCATTAAAATGGGCGCAAACGGTGGCATCACAACCCTCGGTGATGGCCTGCACTGGCCGGAACTGCTATTTCACCTGCGACCGGCCGGCGTATTTCACGCTTCCGGGCACTTTAAACCGGGACATTGTCCAGCGAAACGAAAAATCGAACCACGGCGGCCACACCGCGGGGAGTTCGGTGTTCGGTGGCGAAGTTTTGCGTCACTTGCCACAGTTTTGGTTTTTCCATCCCGCGGCACGGGGGAGAGGCTTGGACTTTCCGTCGTCCGCCGGGAATGGTTTAAACCCCGCGTACTGCCCTCCCGCCCGACCGGTGTCGAGTTTAACGGTCTCCAAAGTTTTCTCCGTGGGGTGTATCAAACCCGATGGAATGCAACTTTCGACTCAGCCGAGGCATAAAAAAAGCGAAACGAAACGAAAGGGAAGGAAAGGGAAATACTGAAAAGTCCGCAGGCGATGCGATGAAAAAACATCGCAGGCAACAGCGGGCAAAAAAAGCGGAGAAGAAATAAAACCTGCAAACCAGAGGCGATCCAGTTTTATGCGTCTCCATAATGGAACGGTGCTGGCAAGACACGGGGCCAGGAAAAACTTGCGAAACAAGCTCGAAAATCTCGGACGGGTCATTGGCTATCGGATGGCCGGGATCAGCGGTTGCTGCAAGCCCGAACGTCACTACGGCAGCAAACCGCCGGCATCCGAAACAGCTCGGACACGGACGGCGCGTAGTGAAGCCGTCAAACCGAAAGAGGACCAGTTGCGGAGAACAAAAAAAAAAGAAGGGGAAATCATAAAAGAATGACCGAGCCACCGACTGAGAACCGGAGTCAGCGAGGTCGCTCTCGGTCCGCCGAACGGCCGGTACGTGGGGATCCACTTCCGGTTGGAGATAAGCGCGCCGTGCGCGAGTGTCGCCAACGGCGCTTTAAAACAACGGCACCGAAAACAAAAAAGAAACAAAAGGGATCGCCACACACAGGTGCAACAAAACGGTAAACAATCGGAAGATGCCTATTTTGCAGGTGACTTCTACGGTTATGGACTTTTATTGGGTGGCCCGACCGGGCGGAGCGACCGGGCAGCTGCGGCGTCCGAGCGATGGCGTCGGTTTAGTACCGTCGTCCGAGAGTGTGTTGCGAAGCCGGGTTTTTGCAGAGGGCCACATCCGAAGGAACGGCAAACGGCCCGGACCGGGGACTTGACGGAAAACATGACGTTCGACGAATCGTGTTGCGTTCACCGCGTTCGGTCTGCCTTTGGTTACGCTCCATTTTTTTTTTGTTTGCGTCTCGTCTCGCGGCCCGACTTTGAGGTTCCCCGAGTCCGGTCGGGCACGTGTTTCGTGGCCCTTGGCTAAGGTCTCTATTTGCGATTTTCTTTTTCTCATTGCCTTTGATCTGCCCGGTACGTGGTTCGGTACGTGGGCTTCTGATGTCAGCGCTGCATGTTTCTTGCGCTGTTACCGGCAGATATCTCTTGTTCCGTTTATCGATAATGCCGCCGGACTTGCATCGATGAAGCGGACAGGTCGGCCAAAGCCGAAGTTCTTTAAGCACTGTTTCAATACGATTAGCTCCCGGAGCACCCCGGAGCACGTAGGCAGGGGCAGGATGTTTATGAAGTCCTATAATTGAAGCTTTAAGCCACCATAGGCACCGGCATCACTACCGGTTCGGTTCAAGACACGCCGTTTAGGCTCCAATGAATTCCGACGAACAAGCCGCCGGCGTTTTTCTTCGCACACGCTGGAAGCTGGCGTACGGGAATAGCTTTGTCGGGTTCCGGGAAACCTTTAAAGCCTACGCGTGTTCGTGTTCGGTGGCTACGAATAGCCTTGGTCACTCTCCTGGAACAGGCATGGCCAGAATACGAAGCGACAAAGTTGGAGTGTGTGCTTCGTGGAACACTAATTCCCTCTACGAGTGCAGTGAGACTTTCACCCTCGAGATGCTCCTGTCGTTGTTTTAATAACGCCAAGTTTTCCATGAAATGTACTTCCTTTTGGTGGGTAGAACGTCTTTGCGATATCAAAATAAAAGCATTTAGTCGTTGAAAGTGTCTATATTTGGTTCGCCTTTTCTCACGATGCACGTCTTCAAGAAGTGCATGATGAAGGTAGCTCTCATAAATCGGATCTCCAATCTCGTGTTTCTGCAGTGTAAATGTATCCGTTCAACTGTATATTACAGTTAAGAAGGGCGAAGCTTAAAGTAAATTCGAATTGGTCTTGTATCTTCAAATTATTTTACGAATTAAAAGAAGCGTCAAAGATAGAAGGAGATGCAGCAATATTTGAAACAAATGGAAGTCGGTGGTAATTGGTGAGCGATCTATCGATAAACATTTTAAGGCTAAAATTTATTATATGATTCTGATTGAAATTTGTGACCGGTATTGAATCGCTTACAGAACTGTTGAGAACCGTACACCTCAGCACAAGATCCGCCACACACTAACGCATCATCGAGGAAGTAAGTGCTGGAGAAGGACCGAAGGATCGAACATGAAATGGGGCAACCGCATTTAAAACAATGATAATCTAGCTCGTGTACACCAGACACTATAATGTTGTGTTGGTGTTGTTAATTCTTGAATTGAAGCCAAATAATTGTAGTCCTGACACAATTCGTGCTTAGCTTCGCTGATGGAGACGCCTGGTCGCTATTGTAAAAATGGAGACGCCTGGTGCTTGATGGCTCATGCCAAACGAACTGAATTTTCTCGAACGATACAAACAAGGAATCGCCACAATTCGTAGTCACCAAGCGCATTGGATTTTAATTTCTTATCCGGGAGGCGCTCCGAAGCGAATCGCCAAATCTCCAGCTGGTCATAACTTTGGAGGGGCACAAAACTGGTAGCCAGGGGTGGTGTGAATTGTACTCACGCGACGAACCACACTGCCGCGCGTATGTCTTTGTGGAAATCCCCTCCAGAGTGTGCCGTTTGATTGCGTGAATAAAATTTTCATCACACGCCACCACCGGAACCCCGGAAAGTGCGCGAAATCGAATCGGCGCGGAACAACCGGAGCGGCACGGTCCGTCGGTTGGGGATTTGAATTCGAACCGAGTCGGTTTAAAGCACGGCTGAGCGACTTTTGTGACTTAATTTTTCCGTGGCGTCCACGGCGACAAAAGCCTCGCTCGACGCTCACTCCATCTCGTAAGCCGACCAGCGGTCACGGTTTGGGGCATCGATGAGGGGGCTTGAAAGGTCAACGAGGGGCTTACAAAATGAAGCAAACAAGGCGGAGCGGAGAGAGAGAGAGGGAGAGAACGAGAGAAGAAATCCTCCATATTTTATGATGTCCCAAAGCCTGATTTCTGGTCGATCGTTACCATAACAACCGGGGCGAAGGCCGTGGACGCCCCAGCACTAACGATAACGGCCCACCCCGTAACGGCGCCCGCCTTATGACACCGAAGGGCCAACGTTAGGGCCTCCTCCTTACGGCAGCTTAGCTGCTCGTCCTGCCCGACACCTCGCGCTCAGCGGCAGTTGTTGCAGGAAATGAACGTTTTATTGATGGGTATATGATATAAAACACAAACCCCCGATGTCGTCAAAGGACGCGGCGCACAATCTTGGAGTTCGTCGACCAATTCGTCTCACGTGCGTGTGTGTGTGTGTGTGTGCAGTAAAAAATGTGCTGCAGGGTTTGCGGGTGTGCTCCGGCAAAGGGCTGGGCAAACCGGACTCGGGCGCCCCAGATGTGATCGGAGGCCATCGATTCCGTCCGAGCGTTCGCCGGAAGCTAGACAAACAATCGATTGCTGTAATGTTTGCTTTTGGATTTCAAACATCACGCACCAACACGGCGATGGCGAGGCGAGTGGGTCGTGTGCGAGGGATGGTTGACAGGGCGAGCGATTGGGCCAGTGACTCCTCCGGCCTGGGCCTTCCGAGAAGGCACCGGAAGCGTGGGACATAATCGAATATCGTTCGCTCGCTGCGCAACACACAGCAACACACGCAGGGCGCGTTTGCTTAAGGCGTTGGAACACTCGATACCTTTAGTGCCACTTTGGGCGAAGCGAAGCGAAGGAAAATCCGGCCGTTCCCGGGGGCGCCGCAAGGCAATAACGGCAGCATCAACTGCGCGGCCGAGCTGAGATCGATAAACTGCAAGCCGAATTGCAGCATAAAAGTATTTACGGTCGGTGATCAGTCGGAGGCAATTGTGGTTGATCGATGCTTTGCACACGGCCGCATCAGCGGCAATTGTCGGACGTAAGGAGAGCCGCAAGGAGGCCGGTTTCACGCCCGATTGCCGTGCTCTGTGGTAACGTTTGTAATTTTATTGATTGTCGATATTGCGCGTTGGGAAGCAATTTCGAGCGCAACGATGTGTTGCTTGCCACCGCGCGAAGGTAAGTAAGAAATATATATTTTATTGCATCTAATGCATGTGTGTGTGTGTGGGTGTGTTGCGAAATCTATCTTGTGTGCGGAAAACATTGCTATAAAGATGGCCACTCTGGAGTTTCTGCTTCGTGTGCGTGCTAGTGGAACGTAATTTATCGCCGTTCACACCCATGGGGGTACAATGTTTGTGGTTAGACTTGACTTTGGAACTTGAATTGGGATAAAATACTTTCGACCTGATGCATTTGCAAAGGAAGAAATGTAAGAAATTCACTCGTTGTTGGTTGATTGGTCTTCTTTAGCCGACTCTGCGATTCAGCTTCTAAACATCTATGAGCTACTTTCTGCTATTTGTGTGTGAATGTTTACCAAAAACCAACTCTTAACTAGGCTCAGTGCCCGTTAACTGAAGTAACTGAATATTTTTTAAACGTAACAAGTGACTAAAGAAAATGTTAGGGCTGGAAAGAAGTTCCAAAAGATTTTTTAAAGCTTTCAAGTTGTATAGCTTTTAACCATTCTGGTGTCACTGTAACAAGTATAAAATTTTACAGAAAAATAACAATGAACGCCACCCAGCCTCGCAATATCCGCTCCCATTGATTTTTTCTGTTTGTCTAGTACTATGCTCCCGTTTGTTACCCCCCGCGCAGACATTATTACATTGGTTTTGAAATAACGGACACTGTTGTTTGTTTGTGATTAATAAGTGCGTATGTCCTCAAATCCAAAATCAACATGCCAGCAGATGGAAAGGGAAGGGTTTAGTAATGCCGCCGTGTAGGTAAAGAAATAAATTCCCAATGTTATCGGAGCTACTATTGTTCATAAACAAACCACATTGTCAATCATTGAGCGTTTGCGTATTAAGCTTGAAAATCCTTGCTTTAACTTTCAACATATACTCAGCTTTGTGCTTATGCTGTTGTTTCAACATATGCTCACCTGTTCACGAATGGAAAAACCATCATCGCAGATTTTTATGCACCAGGTGTTTGAACGTAAAATGTAATGAACTGTAGAGTATTACACGAAATAAAGTAGCGTTAAGCACTTGATACCGATCTGAAAATGAAGTGATTTTCATTGTTTTTTTGTAGATATGTGTTTGGTCGTATTTGCCTACGATTGTCTAGGATCGAACTACACAATCTCTTAAACTATTTTCACGTAAATGTCCAATATAAATTTTTAAACCCTTACCAATAATCTAACATTTGTCGCAGGTTCAACTGAACTTTTATGATTTTTTTTGTCAATTAGATTAAGTTGCCCGTTGACTGTTTTGTAACAATAAATAAATAAATAAAATAAATAAAAACTATAAGAAGTAATGACGAGAAATAGTTACTAGTCTATGATCATGCGTCCACGGTGTGCCGATTAATCGGCTTGTATGCTAAAGATGGTAACTTGAATCCCAAACCTGAAGTCGATGCGTAATAAGGCTCTGTTCGTTCTAATAATAATAAATAACAATGAGTTGTGCAAATAATGATGAGAAATTTGACAGTTATCTGTCAAATACTTTGTTAACTACTATTTTAATTTTAATTGACTATCGTTTGTACAGTCATTTGAAGCTCGTCTCGTCTCAATGTAGCGATGCACCATTTGGTTTCGGAGAGAAGAGTTTGTATTACATTTCATGATTTTAAGGGAATTTCTTGTTTGAAATTGTTCGAAATGTTGCTTAAAACGTACGACAAACAAATTTAACCCAAACCACGACAATTTACTTTCCGCGCTCTAAGGAATGAGGGAAAATTAAGGTGAAAATTGATAAAATTGCTTGCTTGGAAAAGGAATGGAGAATCATTGATCAAGCTGGGGAGAACTGGCGTTAGTGTTGTTTACACGAATTAGTTTGTGAGTTTTTGGTCGGTGTCAATGTTTCGACGAATCAATACTCTCCGATGGAGTCAGCATTTTACAATAGAGATTGACGACAATCGTCAACCGAAACAACTTCAAACAGTGGGATAGCAAAAAAAAACGAAAACTACCGCGAACTATCTACGCAACGCAAGGCTCATCTCAATTTTCCCCATAATGTTATTGATCCAATATTTACAACGGTCTTGCTGATAATGTTTCCCCCTGGGCGGGAAACGCGAATGGCACGGCGAAAGATCAGCGGGTAAGTGTGCGCGGCGGAAAGACTGGCCCATTCCGCTACTCCGATGTCAGGGGCGCGCTCCGGTGTCAGTGCATTTATCCCTGGCAAGTGAAAACAAACACTCCCTCCACCTGTTTCACCTGTTTTCCCGGCCCAGCACACGTTCGGTTTATGGTGCGCGAATTTGAACCGCACGAAATCGAAACGTGGTCCGTGGCATCGGCTGTGTGCCCCCGTGCTGTGCCCTTCGCTAATTCGACACCGCGACGCGACGGCAACGACGATGTGCGAATCGAAGACGTACTTCCGGTGCCGGCCGGAAGCAATCTGAAGGAAATGAAAGCACCCATCGAACGTGCAACATATCGGGCCATCGGGTCGTTTATTGAAAAGCGGATTAATGTACCGCAAACTGTTTAGTCGTCGTGTGTGTGCGTTGTTCACTGTATTCGTTCGTCCTTAAAATGCTCACTCATCACACGCGGTGGCAGCCGATAGATAGTGGCGGCAAAGGATGGCACTGACTTCGTGATGGGGGTTTCGTGTCGAGTCGAGAAGCTGGCACCGGAAAGCCGGAACATTCGGGCCGGATTATCGGCCCAGGGGATTCAATACCCGCAGTCCCTTTCCCCCGGGCAGAGCCGAGGTCCTTTCGGAGGGGGATTAGATGCTGTTGACTTTACCCTGTGTGTGGCTGCGTAGCGCTCCGCGTTGGTGGTGCTGGTGGTGTGGATGTTTATTTTAAAACCATTGACCCAGAACGCTGGCGCTGGTTACGGGAATGGGATCCCTTTGCTTGCCGCCATTACTATGTATCGTCGCTTTTGTTTTGCGCCGAGAGATGCGCTTCCACACACACACACACACACGAAACATAATGATGATGGAAAAGCGGAACCTACTGCCGGAGCGGTGAGTGTGTGTGTGGGGAGCTCAAGACAGCCACAAGATGGCGATGGAATTATGGCGCAACCGGATCCAACGGCCGTCGGGTACGAAACCGGTGAGGGCCGGGAAAGTAGTGCCTCCATCCGGTTCTCTCCGCCACCATAAATAGCCTCCCGAGGGTCTTCGCTGTTTGCCTGTGACGAGAGGGGCCGATGATAGTTGCTCGACACCTTCCGCAGCGGTGCCGAGGCCGAGGTATTGAACAATCCGATCTGTTTCACAGTGGTCCATTTCGCTGCAAGGAGCTGGCACACTCCTGTACGGCAGGACCCACCCAAGGGAAGTATCGACACACGGGTTGGGCAGAAAAGTGGATCTCCGATCGATCGGACGGGGGTTCCTAGAAAACTGGGCCAAAACCAACGCCGCTGTGGTGCTTGTTCCGGATGCCCACTTTGAGTTACAATGGGGAAGAACAAAGTTTAACGTGTGTGTGTGTGTTTTAAGGTTCATCGGTTAGTTGCACTCTTGTTGTAGATAGTGCAAATGTCGAAACATTGCATAAAACAATTACGAAGACCAACAGTTCGCCAGCAAAGCCCGTCGAATAAAGACCCGGAGTCGATCCGGAGATCAGGAGATGCTTCGAGGCCGTGGCGGAAGTGCCGCGAGCTTTGCGGAACTTTCGCCCCGGAATATTGATAGAAGCAAGAACATAATGGTTTCCGCAATCCGCAAGTGGATAGTGCCGGTCACTTCCGTGGCGCGCCGGCGATGTACGGGGATTTTTTGACCCCGTTAAAACAATCCACCCCGACTGGCCAGTTTCGACCGAAGGACCTGAGCATTCCGCAGCGTAACGTGGCCGGGCCGGGCCAGGAGCAAGTGAAGCTGCCAAACCCGGGAGGCCCGGGAATGGTTGGAATTATTTCCACTCCACCGAATTAACTATTCCACTTGACGTCCGCCTGTCCGATGTTTGGTTTCGCCGGCTTTTGGGCAGCGAGTTGCAACACTTTTTTCACGCTGGCCACTCCTGTTTCGTAGCTGGGGTTGCCTTTTTTCCCCCCGTCCGGTTCGCCTCATAATACGAAACTCGCACATGGATCCGGCCGGTAGCCGCATCCTGAAGCGGCGAGTTTCGGTCCAGCGAAAGATGCCTGCCAACGACGGACAGGGTGGTTTCGATTTTCGGGCTCCGGTGCTTCGCCACGTCGAAACTTCTCGTCAAGGACTCGAGAGAGAGAGAGAGAGAGAGAGAGAGAGAGCACGTTGATTAGTGGGCAGACAGTAAGAACATGGCTGTGAAGTGTCAAAAGGATGGAATGTTCGGTCAAGCAGAACGCGATCGATTGAAGGTGGCTCCGTGGGGAGGGGCAAGTGTGAGGTAAGGTGAGCGATGTGATATGATGAGCGGGGCTCTAGCAGCGTCCCCCTGCCGGCAGGGGGTCGACACGCCTTTGACCCCGCTGACAAGAAGACATTTAAAATTTCCAGCAATCCAGCAAGCCCGAGGTACCGCACGGAGTCAGAGTACCTTACTCGAAGTCCGTGTGTTGACAGTGGCACTCGGTGTCCATTTCGTCGATCCCGGGAACCGCAGAATCCTGGCCAGCTACGGAACCACCGGTGACGGAACACCGTCAGACGGTAACCAAACACCGGAGTACGGTGCAACTTATGAAGGACAAGCGCTGGAAATGTTAGGTTATGGAGCATGGTGTGTACGTGTGTGTGTTGTTGCGTTCTTTGTTTTCGTTGTGTCAGCCACCAGCGGAGTGATGTGTCCCTGGTACCCGGAACAGGCCGGACGAGGGATTGATTGTCAATCGATCGTGCAGCCCGATCCGATGATCTGTCGCGCTGCCGAGCCGTTCTCGGGCGCTGGCTGCGTATTGTTTATTGCGTCTCGATTCGCTGCGTGCTCCAGACACCGGAACCCGGAATGCACGCTACGCGGTGAGTGACAAGCCGGAAGAGAAGAGGGCACACAAAAAAGAGAGCACACGGAACAAGAAAAGCGCAGCGGTGCAAGGGCAGTGACTTTTTGGAGGGCTTTGATGCGCTTGACGGCGGTCGGTGGAGTGATAGGAAATTGAAACCGAGCGACGTGGCACAATAGAAGGGCGGAACCGTGCGTCCTGGGCGTCACCCGGGGTTGGGGGCCGCGAGACGGTAGCCCGTGCGCTTGTCAGGTTGAGGTTTCGTTGAGTGATGGCTGCGCTGAATTCAATATTGGTGCCATTATTTGTACGACCGGCCGCCCACCGCTCGTCGGTTGTACTGGAGTTGGAACGTGCCGGGTATCCTTCGTACGATTGATTAGAGAACGAAACCATGGAGCTCCCAATGCGTCGGTTGATTTTTCGGTACAAATATGGTAGACGCCGAACAACGGCCAGCCAGGGTTTGATGTCAACTGCGAAGGAACTATTGGCGTATTGTGTATTTTAGAAACATGTCCTGGGTTGTCCTTCAGCCCTATTACTAATTGGTTACAAATTGAAAACAATCGGAAATGTTTTATAAATTAACATAAACATCTTGCAATAGATATGACTGTGTACATAACGCAAATAAAAATGAAGCTAGTAATAAAAAAGGGAAAATAATAAGCTGGTGAATAAAATTGAATATTTATCATCTTCATCATTCTAAACTGTTTGGAAAAGTTCCTTTGTGTCTCGCTCATACAACGGTATGTAGCTTGATTAGATAACTAAAATGAAAGACTACCAGGACTAGAAAACTTATCATCATTAGTGAGACATTTATCATAGACTTTCTGTCGTCAATTACCACGTGAGTAACAGACGTAAAATGCACGATAAGGTCAGAACCCAAGTGTCCGATGTTTATTACAAAAGCAGAGTCTTACGTCGCCGAGCTGTTTAATTAATTTAATTAAATCACTGGAATTGCCTTCACTATCGTCTTACACAAAACAATACTGAATCAGAGTAGTGACCACGATGTTGTGAAATATCATGCCGACTTTATAATGGTACGTCGCTAATTGTAGAAAACTTGCGACTAGCATTATCAAGGTCACTTTGGTGGAAAAGATATCAATAACATAACGATAAGAAACATAACGAAAAGAAAACAATAAGAAAATTTCTACGTATGTACGTATGCCATATGATGTTCATTTCCAACATATCCAGCATGAGTAAATTCTACAAATCATCAGCCAATCTTTGGAGCTAAATTAAGTATTGTAAAGCTATCTTGTTTTATTTGCTTATCTATCTAACATTTGCACAGTTTAATGCCTGTCAAATCAGCTTTTTATCGATTGTATAGAGTGTTGCTGTAAACAAAGGTGATTGGTGGTGATTGATGAATACTTAACATAATTCTATAAAAAATAAGTTTATATTATTACATATTAAATTTCATGTAATTATTGATCAATCATTTGCAGCAATCATCAGTTCTTTTTTGTGCAATAAGTTTTATCGTTGGTCGTAAAGCATATTTAGTGAACACATTTTGTGAAGTGCTTGCACCTCAGATATCCTTTCCTTTTCGTCCTTCGGCCAGTGCCATCCTCGTAGAAAGCACCGAATTGGGAAAAACGAAGCTTTAGGTTTGTAATTTAAAAGATGCCCTTTTTGACAAATGAATCGACTCGTCCACCTCAACATCTCAATACTATTCCATTCAAGACCGCCTGATAAGTCCATCTCCTGCCATCGCCCCTTTACGATGCTACCGATAACTTTCAACACACGGCGCAAGTTGGCGAGGGTCACTTCATTTGTGGGTACATTTGACAGTAAAACGCTCCCGGCCGGGGTTTTATCGAGACGCGTGCGCCTAGCGCTTTTGAATGATCGATCACGAAGGACCGGCTGCTAACCGGGGTCGTAAGTTCCCAACTTCACCCATCTCGGCCCGGCGCCTCAGAAAGGACTTTCGCCGGAACGATGCAATGGACGGGGAAGCACGAGCTGGGTCTCCCTCAGAGGCTGGGGAGGTCGAAACAAGGCCGAAAACAAGGTTCATTTTACGGTCCATTAAAGTGCTTGTAATAACAAATCTTCAATAAACATGAAAATTGTTTACGACGGACCGTTCGGCAGACGTCGGTGGCCGAGCCGCAGCAGCAGGTCCATCGTCCCGAATGGGATTCTGCCGATTGACGTGATATGTTGCCACGAGACAGACGGACGGAGGGCGGAGCTTTGTACCAGACCGTCGGAGCCGTCGGAGCCGATTCCATCAAGCGGATGCCAGCGCACCGATGACACCTCCGTCGCCGGCTCAGCCGGTGACAACG